>NC_056741.1:779672842-779899617 GCF_019279795.1 Protopterus annectens
TTGTTTTAAACCCTTGCTAAAAAATAAATTACTTTTTTAAAAAAAAAAAGGGATAAAAAAAAAAATTTTCCAAAAAAAAATTTTCTTGCAAATTTATTCCAAATATTTTAAAAAATTTTATCTAAATGGATACAAAAAATTAAAAAAATTCTAAAATTTAAAAAAATCTTTTAAAAATTTTTATTTTAACTTTAAAAATTTTTAAAAAACTTTAAATTTTGTTTTTTTTTTTTTAAAAAATTTTTTTTAATTTTTAACTTTTAAAATTTAAAACAAAACCCCTAAGGGAAAAAAATTTCCCCCTTTTTTTTAATTTTTTTAACCTGTTTATGGAATGATTGATTATTTGTATCAATTTGTTAATTATTGAATAATTACTGCAGTTTAGAATGGTATAAAAATGTGAGGCACTGTATACTAATTATTCTGATGAAATCTGCTCAGGGCAGATGAAAGCGCTCAATCTGGTGGATTTTAAGCTGTAATAAAGACTACTTCTTGTTTGAACGGAGCTCCGTATTTGTTTTTGGCTGCAGTTTGGTTCTTTTTACATTTGCATCGGTTCTTTAGTATTTTAACTAGAGGTTGGTGGTCAATCTCAATCTGAATATCTCGACCATAAATATAATCATGAAACTTAGAACATGCAAATAGTATTGCAAATATCTCTTTCTCAATCTGAGCATACTGCATCTCAGTTTGGGTTAGTGTTCTAGATGCATAGGCTACTGGTCTGCCCCCTTAAAGTACAACTGCACCAAGACCAAATTTTGAAGCATCACAAGAAAGAGTAACTGTTTTGTTTATATCACAGTATCTTAATGTAGGTGGGGGTGGCAATTTTCTGCTTAAGGTCTTCAAATGCCTTCTGGTGCTGTTCCAACCATAACCATACAACATTTTTGCACGTTGGCTCTCTTAAAGGCGCTGTCAACTCACGGAAGTCTGATATAAACTTGCCTAAATAGTTGATCATCCCTAGAAAACATTGTAGAGCTTGTACATTATCTAGTATATTAACTGACAGGTACCAAGCTGTGAAATGGGAAAATTCTCTCTCTCCTCAGCTGCCCATAACTATAGGAGTTCCACAGGGTTCTATCTTAGGACCACTACTATTCACAGTCTTCACAAATGACCTCCATACCTCCACACAGCATGCATCTATAATTCAGTATGCAGATGACAGTACCTTAATCTGTGCTGCACCAAACATTCCCACCCACCTGCAAACAACTCAACTAGCATTTTCTGACGTTGAAAACTACCTTACCAAAGCCCAACTTATCCTCAATCCAAAGAAAACTCAGCTTATGATTATAACCAGTTCTAACAAAAACACTAACAGTCAATTCACTATCTACTCCACAAATGCTACTCCAATTGCTCCAGTGGCACAGGCTACGCTATTGGGAATAACCATAGACTCCCACCTAAAATGTGATAGTCATCTCAACTTAACTATTAAAGTACATGCCAAACTGGGGTCACTCTACCATATCAAACCATTTCTTACCAACAACACAAGCTCAGCCATTGCTCGCTCCCAACTTCTATACACCCTACTCTATGCATCTCCCATTCCGAGTAATCTCAACAAAACTGAACTAAGCAAAATGGAAGCCTACTATAACAGAATTGCCCACTTTGCTGAAAATTGCTCATATAGAACTCATCACTGTGCTGCTTTGAGACAGCTCCACTGGCTTGAACTGCCGAACCTCCTAACCTACAATCTGCTCTGCCTCTGTCCTTCTATCTATTACCCCCCCCAATAAGTGTCCTGCCCTCAAAATCCTAGTACAACATCACTCAGCCAAAAGGCCTCTTAGATCATTAAGCAAACTACTACTAGAAGTCACCAACAGCTACAATAGCTTTGGAGATGCACTATATAGTAGTTCAGTGGCTAAAACATGGAACTCTGTCCCTACTAGCATTCAAAACACATCATTCAAATCCTCCTTTAAAGACCTCATCAGGCAACATTTCAAGCAAAGTTGGCAGTGCCATGATTGCTCCCCAGGCTAGTGAAAGCAGATAACATATACATACTAAATCTAGAGCACTTGATAATAGTTTTCAATCTTAGAACACAAACACTGGCTAATCTACAATGTATCTCTTTCTCAATCTGAGCATGTATGTATTCTACCTATGTTCCAAATTTCAGCTGTACACCACAAATCTATTAATTACCTTTATTTTTAAAATTAATATTTTTTTGTTTGTCTCCACTGTAACTGTTTATGTGTGCCGCATACCACTGTAAAAACATGTCTCTTGTAATTTGTGTGTATACTGATCATGTCTAAATAACTAAATGTGTCTGTAATTTTTCTTTGTGGAGCTTTTCTCCCCAGGCCACTGCTGAAAAAGGGCCTTTTCGGCTCAGACACCTCCTGTTAACAAATGTAAAATAAAATAAAACAAAATAAATAAATAGTGCTGACATTTCAAGAATAGCTGCTTGCTTGGTTGGGTCTGGTCTCAAGCCTGTACACCTGAACAAATGTCCAATGTATGTCACTGCTGGAAGTCTGAATTTGCACTTCATAGGATTGAGCTTCAAGTTTATTTCATGTGCTCTATTTAGAACTTCCTTGAGGTTTTTATCATGCTCTGTTTCACCATTGCCTCCAACCAATAAATCTACTTTTATGGCACAAGGATAACCCGAAAAAATTTGCTCCATTGCGCACTGAAAGACTTCACTTGCAAAATTTATTCCAAATGGCATCCTTAGGAATCTGTATCTGCCAAATGGAGTACCAAAAGTAATTAGAAAGGAAGATTTGCAATCAAGCATCACTTGACAAAATGAACTCTTTGTATCCAAAACAGAGAAAACAGTGGCATTTGGTATTAAGGCTGTGGCTGCATCGACTGTGCGCTTTGGATGATACGGTCGCTTTAATGCTTTTTTCAGATCTCTTGGGTCAATACATATTCTGATTTCGTCTAAGCCTTTTTTGGGAGCTGCTACCATAGAAGATACCCATTTAGTTGGTTCTGTGACTGGGCAAATCACACCTTGCTGCACCATTTTATCCAACTGAGTTTTACCTTTATCCTGTATAGCTATCGGAACACTTCTTGCTGGTCTGACTATGCAAGTGACCTCTGGGTCTAACTTCACAGAGTACACAACTGGAAGTTTGCCTAACTTATCAAAAACATCAGCATACTCCGAGAAAATGGCTTCAGAAAAATTAGAACTCAGAAATGCACTTAACATGGACTTCTTTAGCAAAAGAAAGCAGATTCATTCTTAAACAATCTTTGAGACCCAATAAAGATCGCAATGGTCTACATAGAATAGCAAGTTGTAACAGTTCTCTGCCAAATAACATGAAAGTATCTCTGAACCTTCGGTGTGAATGTCTTCACCTCCATAAGCAACAAGTCTTGCACTATTGGCTACATTAAGCTGTTCGTTACTTCTCACTTTAGCAAATCTGTCTACTGATGTAACATTACACTTTGAATCAGTGTCTATTGTAAACTCTGTGGATTTTCCATTAATCCTGACAGTACAAAACACCTCACTCCTTGTTAATAAATTCACTGCATTAACTCTTTCATCAAGCACTGATACACCATCTACATAGAAAGCTGTCTGCTTTGGCTCTACTTGATCAACTCGCTTCTTTGTGTAAACTTTCTCTACAACTGGGTGAGTCATACTTGATTTACAAAACTTTTGAAAGTGGTTCCATTTTTTACACTTGCAGCATTGCTGACCATATACTAAGCACCTCTCTCTCTCTTCTAGACTCATCATTTGCACCACAACTCTGAGAGTTAACAATAAAGCTGGACTTGGGTTTTGCTGATTTATCCTTGTACTGCATTGAGCTGGAGCATGCTCCCTTCTTAGAACTTGCTGGAAATCTTGTAGCGGCCATGTGCTTGGGCCTACTTTTCTCTGCCACCTGTTGCATACTATCGACATTTGCTCTGGACCCAACTGAACTTGTGCTCTTGTGTGGCGTAACTATGTTAGAAGCGCCCTGAGGCAAACTTTTCCTAGGCGCCCCAACATCCCCCCCCCCCCCCCCGGGAACCCAAGCCATCGAGATGACCAAATCCAAATGGATGAAACAAAAACAATTTTCAACAAAGGCTACCACATACATATACATATATATATATATATATATATATATATATACACATATATATACATATATATATATATATATATATATATATATATATATATATATATATATATATATATATATATATATACACATATATATATATATATATATATATATTAGACAGTAAAATATCCCTGATGCAGCACCAATAACCTAGTACAAAATAACATCAGCTTTGTTGTTTAGTTGCAAAAGCAGTGGTGTAACGTGAAACATCACTATAAAAGGGAATTCTTACCTTAACCTTTCTTTTGGTCTGCCCTATATACCATTTTACCTCATTGCATCCACATCCAAAAATGTATACAACACCACACGATTGACAATTAAATCTTTCTTGAGAAACAAATCTATGTCCATTAATTGTAGTGTTAGATAAATTTCTTATTCTACAACATACACTAACATATGTCACATGAAAAAGATCCCATGGAACTATTGTGTGTATGATTAGTAATGGGATGATTCAACAATTCTTTAAATTCAAAAAGTGACCTAAAGAAAAAGTAACATGTTGTAAAAATAAGGTGGCCAGTTTATCATCTGCTATTATCATTGGCCATAATCCTGTGACCACTTGTTTTAGTGTCTATAAAGGGACTAAATCTGGTAACATAAAACATTTTATTTCTTGTTCCCTCCATTCTAGATGTAAACTGATCCTTGTATTCAAAAGTCCTAACCTCACGTGCTTGTTCCCTATTTTAAGTTTCACTCAAGAATTTGTTTTTTGCTTCATTGAAAACTGAACTGGAATAACCCCGGACCAATAATCTCTCAGGGTTACCACCTGTCCCACTTTGCAAGGAACATTCCCTCTTTGGGCATTTGAAAAGGTGGCAACCCTATAATCTCTCTTCCACTTCAAAGATTTATCTTTGGAAGCCATTTCAGATGTATTCATCCATACTCTTCTAAATTCCCCATAAGGCAATTCCCTAATAAGATGTACAGGATACATGCTAAAATCATGCAAAAAATTGTTAACTGCAGGGTTTTTTCTGAATGGAATAAATTGAATAGGACCCATTTCGCTAACAAAAAAAAATGGACATCCAAAAAATGTATGGCACTGGGATCTGTATGACAACAGAATTGCAAACCATGAGTGTTCATGTTCAAATCAGTCACACATTTCTCAAAATCAAATCGGGGACCCTTACATATGAAAAACAAATTGTCTATGTATCGCTTATACAACACTACATGTTCCTTAAAAATAGCTATGGTTGTAAATGAAGCGTTTTTCAAATTCTTCTATTTACAAAATAGCATAGGGGGCAAAGGGAGCCCCCATGGCTGTGCCCGTTATCTGCAAGTAATATTCTTTGTTGAAAGTAAAATAAGTGCGTGTTAGACAAAATTCCAATAGTTCCAAAATATAAGAACTACGTGGCCCTTCACTCAATATAGTTGCCATTGCTTCAGGACCCTTGCCCAACGTGATATTAGTATATAAAGAAGAGATGTCCATTGTAGCCCAGAAATGATCTTTTCTCCAGATAATATTCTTCATCAAAACACAAAGCTCCTGTGTATTCTTTATGTGGGCTGGTATGGAACTCAAATGTTTCCTCGATAGAGAGTCCAATAATACCCCCACATTTTCCAAGTAAGAACTGATGCCAGAAAGAATCGGTCTGCCCAAAGATTTGCTGAGATGCTTATGAATCTTTGGTACACCATAAAAATATGAATCTCTAGCAATAGCAATATGTAACTTCTTAACAGACTGTGAGGAAAGAAAACCCAATCTTTCCCCTTTCTCCAGTGGTTCTAACTTACTTTTAAAACGCAAATGAGGATTGTAGGAAAGTTTTAAATAGTTTCTGTTGTCATTCATTAGTTCAGATACCATATCCTAATATCTTACTTTGTCCATAATCACCCAATTCCCACCCTTGTCCACTACCCTAAAAACATAGTCTCCCACACAACTACGAAGTTTAGAAAGTCCCTGCCATTCATCTTTACTCAAATTAAAATGTTTGCATTTAAACTTTCCAAATTATTTTTCAATATCATTCAATAATAGTTTTTCAAACAGGGAAATGACAGCAGACAACTTAGGAGGACAAAAAGAACTCTCAACATATGGTAGATTAGGAATTTTAAACTGGCCAAAATGCATTGGCACTATCTCACCTTTCCTCAATATTATTGTCATATACATCCATAATATCTTCATATTCATATACTGAAAGATCTAATAGAGTCCTCAGAACTACTGGATGTCAAAGAATCATTACTTTGCCTGCCAAACAAAACTTCTCTCTAAAAAAATACTCTAAATGAAGTTTACAACAAAATTTACTGGCTTCTATGAGAACATTTCCAAGAGACGGATACTTTGTGGGGACGAATTTAGCCCCTTTTAACAACACACCAATGGCTACATTAGAAAGTGGTAAATTTGCTAAATTAAAAATTTTTAAGGTATCATTACCTTTATTAACATTTAGTCCATGGTCAACAATTTGTGAAGATGCCTGTTCACTGTTCTCAGCAGGTAGTGTGTGCCTTTCCATTTCTGCTTGCTGCCTGTACTACCGTTGCTGTTCTGAAGACACTGGAAGCCCTGTGATAAACCCGATTGGTTCCCCTGGTCAACTGGTTCTTCATTACGGAGCATCTCAAAAGAGACACTCTTTTTGGAAGATGTTTCCCCAGATGAATATGAAGAGTCCCGGGTTGATGAAAAAACATTGCTCTTTCTAAATCGAGACCTCCCCTTAGCACCGAGTTTGATAATGTTTTCTGCCTCGATTTTACTAAGTTTTTGTTTGATCTCACCAAATTTAGAATTAAAGGTAGGTTCAGACTCTGAAAGTGCCCCCTGACGCTTTGTGCCCTGAGGCAATTGCCTCACTTCGCCTCTCGCAGTTACGCCACTGCTCTTGTCACTCGTAAACATACTCGTGTTTTTCTGTCACCTCATGGATTTGACAAATCTCAATGGCTTTACTCAACATTAAATCACTGTCAAGAAGTAAGATCTTTCTCACAGCAGCACTGTTACTACCACACAGAAGGCTGTCCTTTATCAGTTTATCTTTTAAGTCACCAAACCGACACGTTTTAGCTCTGTTTCTCAGGTCAGTTATATAAGCTGCAAATATTTCCCCTGGTTTCTGATCTCTCATGTAAACCAAATGCCTCTCTAATTTAATACTTGTCTGAGGGTTACACATTTCTCTGAACTTGCGCTTCAAAAACTCTGGGTCTTCCCTTGATTCAGCTTGTACAACAATATGACAGTTTTCATCTTCTCCTTCATATACTGCAGGGGCATACACAAACAAACAATGTCTATGTCCTCTAACACAGCCAGGTTTAGTAAAATGAATGGCCTGGTGCATGCATCTCTATCTGTATAAGCTGTTTCTATAAAAATATCGTACTCTTGCTCAAATATTCTCCAATTCTCTGCAATATTCGCATCAAACACAAGTGGCAGGGGTTTTCGAAATCAGTTTGCCATATTAACACATGCCAGTGAAGGGTTTTGCAAATAAGCACAAACATACACTCATGCACTTATGCCAGTACTTGTATCTGAATTTATTTCTTTTGGGCTTTTCAGAATAATGCTAATGAACAAACTCGTAGTACCTTTGAATAACTGGACTTTGCAAAATAAACTTCTCGGGCAATTTAACACTTCTTTTAATATCGTTTGGAAGGCTAAATACCAAAGTCATTTATCATCATTTTATAAAACATCTCAAGCAACTTTACGATGTGAGTGAAATAAACTCTCGAGTACTATAATATTCTTGCAATACTGTTTTGCAAGAAATCACCTCTTATCAGTGTAAGAAACATAACAAATAACTGCATGATGCTAATAAACTGGACCCCTCTTGCCCAAAACTCAGTAACATTTCAAAGAAGTTGCACTTTCCGAATAACTGCATACAGCATACTGAAATGTCCCCAAAATGCTGGTACTTTGCTAGGCAACTCTACAGTGCAAGACACACTCTCTAATGGCAACACTTTGTGAACAGACACACCCAGTGCAAGAAACATTTTGGAACGGCTATACTTTGACTATTTCAGAAAATAGTTGCACTTCACACACAATAAACTCTTTGAAACACATGCACAGTAATAAGCACACACTGTAAGCACTTTTACGCACTTTCAGATGGTTCGAATAACTTTAGGTATGTCCTTGATACAATACAAAGTCGTAGTTATGCCAGAACATAGCACTTTGCCAAAACACACGCAGTCACCTTGCTTTATTTTTGCTTAATGTGCCCTTTTGTTTTGCCTTACATTAGTTTTGCTCATTTAAGCCCTTTTCATGTCCAATGTACTTTTCTTGCGCTCATTTTAATCTAAACATGTCCAGTTTTGCTTTTCACTTTACTTTAAACATGCTCATTTTATCTTTACTGTTAATTACTTCATCAAATACTTTTATTTTAAACATTCTTTTTAGCCAACAAACTTTTCATGCCTTCCGTCCGCTTGCTCAATAATGCGGTTGGTACCCTTGTAATACCCTGTTTATCTCTTTTAATAAACTGTGCTACTTCTCATTACCTTTGATTCTTTTCTGGCTCTTTTTGTGCTCGTTTCTCTTGGTTTTACCTTCACTGTTGTCTTTGCACCTCATGGCTCTGGATTTCATTCTCTTCAATCCCACTTCTGATACCATGTCACTCTCCTACTTTGGACACAATAGAAAAGTCTTCATGGGTTTTGTTCAAGCAGCTTTATTTTATACAAACACATCACTATAGAAGTTTACAGACTAACTTAAGTAACTTATATACAAACTAACAACTGCGATCATGCGTGCTCTCACTGTGGCCGCTCTTATAAAATAGCACTAGGAAGTGCATGTGTCTGTATGTGCACATACAGCCTTGACATGCTTCTTAAAGACACAGCACACTTCACTTGCAATCTGATCTACATCAGTTATAACATGGCTAATACTGCAAGGGTAACACAGGCATAACATGGCTAGGCTTGAAAGGGCTCTAGGGTCATTAGCCTAGTAACCTCCTGTGAACCTAAATAAATCACATTCTATCAAAAGCAACAATACTGGTGAAGTATCACAAGGCAAATGCCTGAGAAGCAGTCCATATATCACTTGCTTTTACTGGAAATAGCTGACATACTATTCAGATGAGGAAAAATATATATATACAAGTAAAGATGGTATAGGTTGCTGTGCATTTATAGTCAAGTTTCTAGTTGTCCCTCCTTTGTATGAATATTAACTGTGTACCTGGCCTACAAATATCAGACTGCTCTCGAGTCTGGCCAGAAGATCAACATCTGCCTGCAAGTACGTCTATAGTCATTTTTGATGAACATCATACAGATCTGTGAAATGTGCAATATCGTACACCCAGCCACTGCACAGCTGTCTAAAACGGTCTTATTGTCAAGTCAAGGACTACACATCTCACTTTGTTCCACAATGACCAATATACGTTTTGGACTGGCTACAACACATTAACAGCACTGCTCTCAGAGCCAATCCATCTATTTGAAGATGGTTAAGGTTAACCTCACAGGGTCCTTTTTCCTGATTTAACCAAGATGGTTTCCCAAAGCTTTCTGACTGATCACCTTCCTAAACTTCATCTCCTCCTATTAAAAATGTATTAGTTTGACAACTACCTCCAACAATACCTATTCACACCGGCTACTTACCTCATCCTGACCCTCTCACCTTCCTTTCAAAGCTATATTACAAAGCTCTATCGTTACACTTTATTCTCTACCTTATTTATCAACTCTTTTACTGAAAACTACCTGAATTTGTAGCCATACTGTAAAAAGATGACCCTATCCTGCTAAGATCTGACTTCTGTGTGCAAAAGTTGAGAAGCACAGTCAGTTATGACCTTAATATCCACTAGTTAATCAATAACAAGAGCCTTAACTTTGAGAAAAACAAATCAGTGATCCTCAATACTCATATAAAGCTTTGTTTAACTACTCCTGATCAGAAAATGTCTCAACAGACACAGTTCCAGTTAAAAGTCTCATTCTAAGTACTTCAGCACCTGGCTGGACCCCCATCCCCCTGGCTTTCTCTTATCACATAAAGATAACATTCAAAAGTATCCACCTCACAGACAATTAACAAACCAAGCCTTTATCAATAAAGCAAAGAAAGGCCACCATATGGAAAGGGGTCACATCATCCACGGTACATTACAGACTAGCTACAGAGAGCTGATCAGTAAATCTTCACCATCTGCTCTGTTATGCAGCTTGTACATATAACCACAGGCAAACCAGATCAATCAGGGTTACCCACCTGACTCAATGAATCCCAAATGATTGTCACCTATCACTTAAGGCAGTATTTTCTCCCATCTACTATCCAGAATCTTAGGAAAAAATTAAGTTAATTTTTAACATAGATATGGAACAGCTACCGTCTGGACTGCATTTTCTTGGGAAGAGGACACAATGCATCAAGGCAACAGTCGAAATCTCGAGGAAGGATAAGGAATGGCCCAATGACGAGAAGCAGAGCTCTGAAGCAACAGTAAGTTATATTAGAAATGCTTCTGACTGCCTGAATGGACATAATACTTTGGCGGAATGTCGTTTAACTCAGAACTCATTGAATAATTGTTATACGACAGTAAATTATGATGCAAATGCGCCGTCTAGCTGTAGAAATGCTTCTAACTGTTTTAATGGATATAATACTTTTGCGGAATGCCGTTTGACTCTTAAATCCATCTAATAATTGTCAGGCAATATAGTTTTTAACTGTAATAACCCTTTGAAATGTGTAGACATATATAGTATATCCTCAGATTGTGCTTCGACTGTGACTTCTCAGAATGTTTAACAAACTTGCCAAGAAGTAGCAGGCTTTAATGTGAATGCTTCTAATGGTATAAATGAATGTGAAGGGTTACTGCAAAGTCCTTTAACTGCAGAATTGCTTGACAATGGTTGTGTGATAGCAGGCTCTAATGGAAATGACCTTAGTCAGAGCAATGAACCATTAGAATGTGCTAATATGCCTATGCAAGCTGTGAATTTATTTGATACTGTACAAAATAGTCAAACAACTTCTGATAGAAATGCTTTTGATGCTTTAAAAGAGTTATCAAAACATCCCTTAGTTGTTAATTTATCTAAATATGAACATTCTGAGGCAGACATGTATTACTGTCTCATGGAATTACATTTGTACCTGCTGGAATTGATGATTTGGTTAATGCAATTACAAACTTGAACTTGTTTTGAAGGAGTTTAAATTTGAAACATATTTTTAAGGACAATAGTAATTCTATAGATAGATTAAAAGAAGTAGCACTTTTATTCCTGTCAGTGATCCTGTTATTAGTGTGTTTAATAATATTTGTGAAAAACAAATTTGTGACTTCTATAGTAAAAACAGGTTTAAAAAATTGTATAATTAAACTGTTGAAGAATCTAAGGCCCTGAAATCCCTGCAGAATAACAATGAAATAATCATAAAAGAAGCAAATAAGGGGGTGCCATTTTATTGATGGATGTAGATGACTATTTGCAAACTACGAATTAATTGCTACTAGATAGGCTTTCAAACCAATTGGTAGTAAGGAAATAGATAATATGATAAGTAAAATAAAATAAATATGTCTATCTATGACTTACAAGTGATAGATGATATAAATACTGACACTTTCCACTTTTTGAGTGTGCCTTGCCCAACCATTCCTGTACTTTATGGTCTCCCTAAAATACATAAATCCATATTGAAACCTCTGATGAGACCAATTAGACACGGGCAGAGGATGGATAACGGAGCCTATATCTGTCTACTTACAAGATGTGTTAAAAGGCTATTTGAAGCATATACCCAGTTACAATTAAAGACACTGGTGACTTCCTGACCCATTTATATGGTTGATATGACAACTATGCCCATGACCATCTTATTTTGGTAACATTAGATATCAAATCTCTTTTTACGGTCATTCCTAATGCATATGGAATTGATTGTATAAGAGAGATTCTACAGGAATATGGCTCTTTTTCTGCTAGATATATTGAAATTCTTTGTGAACTTTTAGAAAACAATATTTTTACCTTTAATAAGCAGGCATACCATCAGATATTAGGAACAGCCATGGGCACTGCAGTAGCCAATACCTATACAAATCTAACTCTAGGAAAATGGGAGAAGATAAATGTGTATGGTGAAGCTAATTTGTATGCATCAAACATCTTATTCTATAAACGTTTTGTGGACGATATTTTTTCTGGTTTGGCATGGAAATGTCATTGATTTCCAGGATTTATTTAGCTATTTAAATAGTACTGGTGAGTTTTTAAAATTTGAAATGTCCTTTTCTGATACCTCCTTGAATTTTTTAGATGTAGGGTTACAAGTAACAGAGTCTGGCCTGGAAACATGTATATATAAAAAGGAGGTTCAAGTAAATAAATATCTGCATAAAAATAGTATGCAGCGAAAAGAACCTTTAAAGGTGTTCTTAAGAGTCAGTACCTGTGAGACAGTAGGCTAAACATTAAGCTGGATGTCTGAAATGCAGATGCAGGAAGTGAGCAATCATTTCTTGGAAAGGGGTTACAATATAGATGAGATAGAATTGGCTAGGAATGATGTACTACAACTAAGATACTCGAAGGCTAAACCTTACTTCTCTTCCCAAGGACATGTTAACTCTGGTGATGTGAACTCAGTTTCCCCACAACCTTTAAGATATGTAATGACCTTTAGTAAGGCTAGTGAAACAATAGAGTATGTTATTAGAAATAACTGGGACATCCTAAAGACCATACCTGGGAATGAGAAGAGGCTCCCAGAGAAACCTCTTTTTACCTATCGTAATTGTGACAATTTAAAGAAACTTTTATGTTACAAGGACTTTTCTCTAAATAATAAATCTGTCCCTGTGTTTAATAGGAAGGGAACTTTTCTTTGTCACAATTGCTCATGTTGCTCTAGTATAAATCAGTCAATGGAGTTTGTCCACCCTACAAGTGGTAGGAGATATACATTCCATTGTACTGCTACATGTAATACACCATCTATTATATATCTTGTTACATGTAATAAATGTTTAAGTTTTTATGTTGGAAAATCAATGAGAAGGCTAAAAGATAGAATAATAGAACACAGGTCTGAGATACGTAGAAAAGTATTGACCAATTCCTTAGCCCAACACATAGAAGAAATGATACACACCAGTTTAGCTTTAGAACCATACATGTTGTATATCGCAATGCAAGACGTGGTGATGCAATTAATAATATAGACACAAAGGAATATGAATGGATTATCTGGTTAGAAGCAGATAAACATCCAGGCCTTAATAAGCAGGTTACACTAAAACTGGTTTTAAAAGCTAAGCAACACAGAGCTAGGAAAAAATAGGTTATTAATAAAACCTGAAAGATTTTTTGTTATATATTTTTATATATGCTGATGTATACATACATCTCTTATGGAGGCTTGTCTTTTTAAGAAGACTGATTGTTGATTTTAATTGATATTGCTGGTAGGTTGACTGTGTCATATGATGTAATTAGATTATATTTAAAAATGCTGTTTTATGGGATTTGTATGCAAGACCCTGAAGAAGGATAGTCTGTATCTGAAAGCTTTGTCGTTTTTATTAAAGTATTTGACGGTGTGTGAATTACTACTTGCTAGAAGATTTTAGGAAAAATCAGCACTTAGGAAAAATCAGCACTTCTGTAAAAACTATGTCCTCCAGGAAATGCTGCTAACTAATGGAGGCCATATAGAATTGAAAAAAGGAGTGCAACAATTTCTTGTTTTACACATTTAAAAAATCTGAGGAGAGTCTATCTAGTCCTGGAGCTTTTCCCAATAAGAGGGACTCAACACTAATCACTTAAGAGAATTTAATAGGGCTGTCCAAGTGACTGGCTGTTTCTTGACCCAGTATATTAATCTGTAACCCCTCCAACAGCAGATTTGCATCAGAATGGACCATAATAATAGGGGACTGGGTACAAAAGTGATATTCCTCAGCCAACACTTCACTTATACCCAGTGGGCCCAGTAAAAATGAGTGACAATTTCCCCAAGAGGAAAGATGGCCATGTCTCTTAATCATTCCTGACATTTAAAAGCAAGAATTTTGTTAGAAGGTATCTTGTTTGCCCAATGAAATAAGTGCCACCTTCACCATTTATTCACAGCATCAGCAATCAAGATTTACCTAGGCTGCTTATTTAAATGAACTATTTCCAAATGCAATTGTCTATCTTTGCAGCCCTTCTGTTTGTAAAGTAGCTACTTGCTTGCATTATGGGCCTCCTAGTTCACCTAGGTCTGGTTATATCTGTGTCTAATATCTTTGGTGTACCTAATAATCTATTTTGTAAACTCACTTTTACATATATAGCCCAATTAGCCCCCAACATAAGGGTTCTATCCTGATGCTCAGCCCAAAAGTCCTGGACCCAAAGTTTCAATATGACTTTACAATGGTGTACTTTTTTCACAAAAAGTGGGTCAAATCTTTATTGTCAAAACTTGTCAGAGAAGGTATGAAACTGCCGTAAAATAAACACTTCTACATGGTCAGATAGATTTGTGGATTGAATATTTACATTAGTAACTCGAGCAATGTGTTTACCACATATCCATTCTGTTGGCTTGTATTGCTATGTAATGATACCAATTGCATAATTTTTCTAGTCTAGTTACTTTTAAGAGACTATCTATCCATACTGTAACTTTAAACTACATTTTCTCAGTTGCATAAAATTGCCTGTTTTGTAACTGGATCTAGTTACTTTTAAGAGACTATCTATCCATACTGTAACTTTAAACTACATTTTCTCAGTTGCATAAAATTGCCTATTTTGTAACTGGATCTTTTCTCCCAGACCTCTGCTGAAAATGAACTACCACAGCCCATTTGGACTACGTCAGTCAATGACAGCAATAACTAAATAATAAACTGAAGAAACATGTTACTGATGCAGTAGACATTAACAAATCAGTCCATTAATCTTGGACCTGCTCTTGGGCCAAGCCTGGCTGAACTTGCTCACTATACTTCACTCACCCCCTTCAACCTAAATCACACTTCACAACCATCCCCAGCCTCCTACTCCATTCTTTTCTTTTGTTTTTCCCCACTAACTCACCTTATCCACTTCATCTCTGCAGACCTTTCCTTGAAATCTTTATCTTTCCTCCCTAGTCACCTAAGCTACCTGAACACACCCTACCCTGCACTCTTCATATAATTTCCTTTTCTCGCCATCTTCTTCCTTCTACAACCTTAACATGAACACCATCTCTCATGCTAAGACATCACTCAATTTCCCCTCACTGTCTCTAATTGTGTAATCTCTAATATCTCTTTAAATATTTTATTAGAATTATCTCAGGTCTAATTTATCACATATTAATCTATGTAACAATTTATGTGACTATTGAGCTTTTCTTCACATATTTTCTCCAACTCATGTTATTTTTTTTCACAACACTACTATGAAAAGAGAAGTTATGTACCTACCATAACGTTCCATGTTAGTTGTCTCCCCTCGCCTTCATTCTTGCTGGTTGGGGTTCGGAGCCAATCCTCGGCTCTGACTCGGCCATCTTCTAAAGCTCGAGAGCTGTTTACTGGCTCAAGGCCTCCCCATATCCCATGATGCCTGGTGCTACATACCCAGATCTCATTTGGTAAGACTAACAGCAGACAAAAATAATGAAGGAATCCTATCCTATAACACATAAACCCTACTATAGAGACTACCAGGTAGAGTGGAATAGCCGGAGAAGACTCAGCCAGTGCAAATCCATAGAGAACTCTTCTTGGTCTACTAGGATAGGGGGTTGGAGGGTGGGATGCAAGAAAGAAGGTGAGAGGAGACAACTAACATGGAACGTTATGGTAGATACATAACTTCTTTATGTTAAGTTGTCCATCTCACCTTCATTCTTGCTGGTTGGGACAGCAGCCCTAGCACCTAATATGCTGGGTGGCTCAATGGAACAAACTCTTCAGAACAGTGGAACCAAAATCAGCTCTGCTCCTGGAAACCACGTCCAACTTATAATGCGAGATGAAAGTATGATGGCTGGCCCACGTGACCGTTGCACAAATAGATTCCATGGGCAACCTAGCCTGAAAAGCCACAGAAGTGGCTAATGCTCTGGTGGAATGACCTTTTGGTTTAACAGGCAATTGTTTGTTTCTTAGCTGATAGATAAAAGTGATAATAGAAGTCAACCACCTGGATAAGGTTGCTTTTGATACTGGTAGACCTTGTTTGCCCTCTGCATAAGAAAGGAAAAGCTGGTCCGATTTTCTAAAGTCCTTAGTCCTATGCAAATAAAAGTGCAGTTGCCTATGAACATCTAAATGATGCAACTTGTATTCCACCCTGTTGGAATGGTTGGGAAAAAACACAGGAAGGTCAATGGACTGATTCAAGTTATTCTCAGAAGAGACCTTAGGAAGGAAAGAAGGATTAATCCTGAGAGCAACCCTGTCATTGTGAAACACTAGGTACGGGGGATGGATACAAAGAGCCTGAAGCTCCGAATCTCTTCTGGCTGAAGTAATTGCTACCAGAAAAAGTGTTTTCCAAGATAAAAACTTCAAAGAACAAGAAGATGCAGGTTCGAGGGGGGCAAAATTAGAGAAGCTAGAATCAAATTGATATCCCACGGGGGTGGAGGATCTCTCACTGGGGGCCTGAGCAGAGTGGTCCCTTTGAGGAAGGCCTTACAAAGCTTATGAGACATATTCCTTTCTGATAGGCCAATGTGAAAATTTGAAATTGCAGCTAACTGCACCCTAATTGCAGCAGAAGTGGACCCAGCATGAAAGAGTTCCGCAAGAAATTCCAAGATGTGGTGTACAGGGGCTGAAAACGGGTCTATACTCTTAGCCTCTGCCCAGGAAGAAAAATGTTTCCACTTACTAGCGTAAGTTTTTCTAGTGGTAGACTTGTGCGATGATAAAATGATTTCACACACCGATTGGGAGATATCAGGAAGCCTGTCTAGGGTTGGAAGTGGAGCAACCAAGCCATGAGCTGGAGCGATTGTAGGGAATGATGCAGCCCGCCCAATTGATGGATCAGGTGGTGTGGAACTAGGTCCAGAGTCCAAGGCTGCTCGAGAAGATGATGCAGGAACGGGAACCATATTTGTCGAGGCCAGTAAGGAGCAATGAGAATCATTTTGCAGCCCAATATGGTAGCTTTCTGCATGAGCTTGGGAATTAGGGGAAAAGGGGGGAATGCATACAGAAGTCCCTGAGGCCAATCGTGGACTAGAGCATCTCTGGGGGAATGTCCCGGAAGTGGAAGGAGAGAGAAGAAGTTGCTGCACTTGCTGTTGAAGGGGGTGGCAAAGAGGTCGCAGGAAGGCTGTCCCCATTTGTGGAAGATTTGGTCCGCCACTACCTGATTCAGAGACCACTCGTGAGGCATGAGAATAGCTCTGCTCAGTCTGTCTGCTATAACATTGGATCTCCCAGGGATATACGTTGCAGTCAGAAACCGCTGGGAAGAGATCGCCCACTGCCAAAGTCTGAGTGCTTCTCGACATAGGGGGTAGGACCTGGTTCCGCCCTGCTTGTTGAAGTACCACACGACTGTCATATTGTCCGTTTGAATTGCAATGGTCCCGGTAGGAAGAGAGTTCTGAAGAGCTTGCAACGCTAAAAGCATGGCCCTCATCTCCAAGACATTTATGTGCAGATGGTACTCTTGAGGTTGTCAAGTGCCCTGGACTGTTCTGCCCTGATAGTGCCCCCCCCACCCGATCAGGGAGGCGTCCGTGGTCACCATAGCAACTGGAGGGGGAAGTACAAATGGTCTGCCCAGGGGCACTGATGAGGAGACCATCCACCATGCAAGGTGCTTTTTGCATGCTTCTGTGATGATAATCATATGAGACATGGGAAGCTCCTGGAAGGACTATTGGGTGAAAAGAAGCCACTGGAGGATCCTCATGTGAAAACGAGCCAGAGGGACGAGTATGATCGCTGCTGCCACGAGACCCAGGGTTTGGAGGATGAACCTGGCTAACAAGAATTGAACATGCCGCCGAATGACTAACACCCTGTCTGTTGGAAGGCTGGCTGTCCTGTCTTTTGTATTTAAGTTTGCGCCTATAAAGGTGATAGACTGACAGGGCAACAATGCAGACTTTTTGAAATTTATTGTGATACCTAGTGTGGAGCACATCTGGATAGTGTAGTCTCTGGCTCACAGAAGGTGATGCCTGGTGGTAGCAGTGAGGAGCCAGTCATCTAGATATGAAAACACGTGGAATCCTTGCCGTCTCAGGTGAGCGGTAACCACTGCCATACATTTGGTGAACACCCTGGGGGCTGTGGTGAGACCAAAGGGCAGAGCTCTGAACTGATAATGGCTGGCTCCCAGCCAGAAGCAAAGGAATCTTCTGGAGTGCCTGTCCATTTTGATGTGGTAGTACACATCCTGAAGATCTATGGAGCACATCCAATTGTCCTGACCCAGAAAGAGTAAAATGGACTGTAGCGTGACCATCCAAAACTTCATTCTTTGCACAGACCTGTTTAGCCTGCTGAGATCCAAAATGGATCTCCAGTCCCCTGTCTTTTTTGGTACCAAAAAGAACCTTGAGTAAATTCCGGATCCTTGCTGGTCTGCTGGGACTTGCTGGATGGCCCTTTTTCTAAGCAGTTTTGAAACTTCCTGAACTGCTTGATCCCTTAGATTGGGTGGAACATCTGGAAGGGACTTGTTTGACAAGAAGGGAGCATGAACAAAGGGAATTCTGCAGCCTCTTGATATAACAGACTGTACCCATTTGTCTTGTGTTATGTCTTGCCAGGCTCTTGGGTACAGCGATAATCTTCTCCCGACTGCCTCCAGAGGTGGGCAGCCGGGCAACCCTTCAGGGATGCTGGAAGGGCTTGTCAGAGAAAGATTCTCTGCTGCCCTGGTTTTGCGGACCCCCTCTGCCACGAGGGCGGCATCTGTTACTGTTCCCTCCTCTGCCCCTGGAGGGAAACTCACCACATGTGTCCGGCAAGGCTCCCTGGGATTTCCGGAACCACATCTTTCCACTCTTCTGACCCTTGGGATATGGTCTGGAAGGAGTGGAAAAACAGACTCCTACAGCAGAGAGAGTCTTACCTTCTTGCTCACACCTGGTAAGGGTGACCTTCACCTGCGATCCAAAGAGAGAGGAACCATCAAAGGGGGTGTTGGCGAAAGATGCTCTGAAAGGTTCCGCAAAGTTACAAAGCCGCATCCAAGCGTGTCTCCTTAGGGCAACGCCTGTGCCTGCGGCTCTACTCTCACCATCGGCTGCATAAGAAATGAGCCTCATGGAGGAGTTCACCACTGAATTAAGAGTCGCCAGCTGGGAGGCAACCTTAGCCTGGGCCCCCTCAGCTGATGGATCTTGGAGGGTATCTCCAAGCTCTTTGAGGAGATCCCTCTGAAGACGGGTAAAGTGGCACAAATAATTCAGAGACTTCGTGGAGAAAGTCGCTGAAGAGAACATCCGCTTCCTATATCTGTCCATCGTCCTAGACTCCTTGTTAGGGGGATGGACAGATGAAGTTTTAGTCAACTCCTTCTTTGTGGCCACCGCTACCACCATGGCATCAACGGGAACGCCTTTGGTCAAAAACTGTTTGTCTTGTGGTGCAGTAATGAATTTGGCAGGTCTTCTAGAGGTCAGTTCCACTGTGTCTGCAGCTGACCGCACCTTCCGAGCCACCACGGACATTAGTGGGTCGAAAGGTGGAGACACCCAGGAGGTGGAGGGTCGGGATCCAAACGCATCCAGGAATACTGACTCATCATCGAAAGGGCTAAGGATAGACCAATTCCCACTCTGCCTAAGCATCTCAAGGATGTCTGAGAATGAGACATCTTCAAAGGGGAATCTCGGGGACCCTTCCGATTCCTCCAAGTTGGTATCTGATGCGACAGACCTCAGGGGAGTCAACATGCTTCCTCTTGTATTTCCTCTTACGAATTGGCTCCTCTGAGTGATCAGGGGAGGCCTCGGAAGAGGAAGATATACCCAATGGAGTGCCCTGGAGCATTGGTTCCCCCACACTTGGGGTCTGGGGGAGGGGGCAGAGGCAGGCGCAGGCACCATAGAGGGAGGAGCTGAAGGGGAAGATTGTGGAGCTGACTCAGGGGCCAGCACACTCCTCATGACCTCAAAGGCGCCCCTGCTCGGATGCTGAGAAGGCTCCCCTTCCGAAGATATCGGAATCCATCTCAGCACCGAGGGGGATGGCTCCGAAGCCGATGTAGGAGCAGAGCTGAACTGTGCCAAAGCTCCGAGGGGGAGAACGGTGTCGGACAAGGGTCCGATGCCACTCGCCCCCTCGGAGCTGGCGAGGGAGTCTCGGCACCCAGATCCCTCCAAGGACGGTACCATGGAAGTGATCAGAGCCGACGACAGAACCGAAGGAGAAGGAATCGGTGCTGAAGGTTCCACAATTCGAACCCCAATGAACACCGGCTCTGAACTCAAGGGAGGAGTCAGAGGAGGAATGACTGCAGACAAGGACGGAGCCGAACCCTGTTGAGGGGGGGCTGGACAAAATTTTTGCTAGGGCCTGCAATTTTAAGAGCCTGCTGACCACGCTCTTCAAGTCGTGATCATATAATCTCGATGACCGAGAAGAGTGGGAGGACCGATGACTGTGCTCCGACTGGAGCAGAGGAGACCCAGGAGCCGAGCTTACTGACTCCAGGGAGGGAGACCTGGATCTTTTTCGACTCCCAGATGGCTCCGAAGTATGTGTCGGAGCCGACAGAGACAGCAGCATCGATTCCAGCCGGAACCGAGGCAGAAGTAGTAGCTTCACCTAACGACGGCTCCGAGCTGGGAACCGAAGGTTTAGGTGGTTTGGAGGACTTCACGGGCTGAACCTTTGCCGGTGACCCCTTGGGTGTAAGCAAACCCCATAGGATCAATTTATTCCTATGCTCCCTACAGGACTCTTGGACTGAAACCATGGCAGACCGAACAAGAGTCCTGCAGGTGCACGGTGCCAAGACAATAGACACAAGAAGTGTGACCATCTGTCAGAGACATCTTCTGACAGCATGAATCACACTTCTTGAATCCGGACACCTTGGTATCCTTAGACGTAACTAAAGAATGGGATACCAAAAACAATACACAAAACTAAAGAATGTGGGCATGAAAAACTGTCAGACACACACACGCAATTACCACACCCAAACAACATACACAAAGCCTAACAATAACAATTAGACTAAGACAGACTAACTATATATATATATATATATATATATATATATATATATATATTTTTTTTTTTTTTAAAGAGGGAGAAGATTAGTCTAACTTGAACGGCTAATACAGAGGGGGGGACTCTAACTTAAACAAGTTTTCTGAAGGGACTGGAATACAGGTAAAGAGAAAAATATACACTAAAAGTTATCCTTAAAGAACATAATACTAAAAGTTTAAAACCTACACTAAAAACTACTATTTTTTTTATCAAAAACAGAGAAGAATAATAAAAATATACGACCTGAGCCAGTAAGACAACCTTGCAGCAGAAGCGGCAAACGAGATCTGGGTATCTAGCGCCAGGCATCATGGGCTATGGGGAGGCCTCGAGCCAGTAAACAGCTCTCGAGCTTTAGAAGATGGCCGAGTCAGAGCCGAGGATCGGCTCCGAACCCCAACCAGCAAGAATGAAGGCGAGATAGACAACTTAACATCATATGTTCTACGACTTCTTAATTACAACATGTTTTTTCACTTTTATGTTTTGTGGTGTAATATGATACTTTGTGATTTAAAACATCTGTACTTGATTTTTGAAAGATTGTGATTGTGGAGCTTTTCTCCCTGTGGCTTCACTGAAAATGAGTACTTTCTGACCTAGTCAGACTTTCCCGGTAAATGTCAAATAAATATAGACAAATAAGGTCTTTCATTCCACATACTGAATTGAACTTCATTAAAATTAGAATTGCATCATTAGCTACACTTAACATAGCTCTATACATTAAATAAATAATTTTCTTAAAAGAGACATCAAAATTCATTACTTACAAAAACTAAAATCAAAGAATGAAAGTTTAGTAATATCACATCGATAGTACACCACACTAACTATATAAATAGTAAAATTAAAAAATAATTACATTAAATATTCCACACTTATTAAAAGACATACATAAATATTTAAAACCATAAAAAGCAGATTGTATCTGATCTTAAAGATAAAATGCTATTAATACATAATTTTTCATTTATTTCAGGTGCCTGTGTTGCATTTAATAATATCTACCAATAAATCTCATGAGTTTCCATCTTTGCTTCCCAGTTAAGCTCTGACATTCTACGGTAATGCCCTACATCTAGCGCCTTTGCAAATAAAATAGGTTCAAAACAGGAAACAGGTTAATACCAGACAACTGAAACTGTGATGCCCCCTTGCAAAAACTAATACCACTACGGCTTATTCTAAGCAGTACGTATTGTTCATTCAGCATGAAATATAATGACAATTAAAACACCTGTAGTGCATGAAGTGCCCCAATTATGCTCAAAAAAAGCTAAATTATATCCTAGTTCAGTGCTGCCAAAGTGGGAGTCCCAACCTTAACAACACTTAAGAGGCATGTTTAATGTTTACAGGGGTGCTCAACAGTAACATACAGAGTCTGCACTAAAAGCAGACAGCGCTGACCAGAACACAGCAGCAGCAGGACATGAAACGGTTCCGTTTCAACTCCCATTTCTGCCTGCTGTCTGCTAAAATACGCCAGCTACTTTGGTTACAACTGCTTTCCTAACACACAAAATACATAAGGCATCAACCATTTCCTCCACTGTTTTACTGGCTTTCAAAGATGGAACAACACATTTCATTCTATTTTTTTTAAATCTAATTTTTGACTAAAAAAGAATTGTGTGTTTTTGACCTGGATATCAGGATTCACCTCTCAAGGTAAATTTCTTAGCACTGATGTCACAAAACATATCATGTTTGTTGAGATTGGTGGCACAGTCATAATCCCTTATAATGTAACATAAGTTAGAGCTATAACAGAGCTTGGCAAAAAAAAAGACAATCAGCTAAAAACAGTGTGGATTCTCACTTAGAAAACTAGTAGAATGTCTTATCCTGTGGTGCTCACTGAAGCCGGTATAGCAAGGATCACTGAACAAAAGTATTTTCTCATCAGGAACTTTACGATCCCCATGCCATTCTTACAATATGTTGGTAACCAACCTCAAAACTCATACAGAAAAGGCACAAGACAGTGCTCACTGTGCTTTAATGGATTTTCTAGCACAGCAGTAGGCTGATACTTGCACACATTTTCAAGAATTCACTCTGCAGGACCAATGCCTTTCTTGGGACTTATGGCCATGGGGGGAGCAGGAGACATGGAAAATGGTATAAGATGTTGTAAATGTGCTTTTAGAACAAGGGAAGAAATCAAAATGGAGCAAATTAAACATTTTTATTTTTTACTGAATGTTTTACTGAAATGTACAAACTTCACAGATCCCAAACACAGAAACTTAAAATAAAACAACTTCAACATTAAAACAAGCACATTTACCAACAGATCCAAGGTTCTAAATGAAAACTGCTACTGCAACATCCTAAGCAGGTTGTTGTAAAGAAAAAAAATTTGAAGAACTTCTGGCAGCTACACTTCAAAACCATCTCTATGATCATATTCTTTGCCTTCTTTTTTATTTATTTTTTGTAAACATCTTTAATAAACATGACATTCTTAAAAATTACATAGGCACCTGTGCAGATACAGTAAACAAACCATAATAGCATTTCCTTTACTATTTTTGTGCAGTATGCATATGTTTTCTTTTCAACGATTTTCATTTACTAACCAAATATTCACTTCAGTTGCTGCTCCAGTACCAATAAAGACCTCAACAATTCAGCACTTTAATATCCAATAAAATATACAAGCTTAAAGGATTTAGCACTTTCATTTCAAACACACCAGAAACTTCTTCAGGATCACCTGACATTGAATCTAAAGCCATTTAAATACACCCAGCACCTCTCTGATTGGCTGTTACATAAAAAACATACTAAATTAAAAAAAAAAAAAACCAACAACACAGACTTCAAAATATGTTTAAAATTCTAAATTTTCACATTATAACATTTTATATTTATGCACATATAAAACATATAACTATGTATAAAAAGCTTAGAAAACACTTAAACTGGATGTTTTCTATATTGATGTTAGTATCTGTTTGCTCTTAACATAAGAGCTGGGGCTAGTGAAAGGTGGTCATTCAATCCAGGACAGGCACAGGCGTCAAGTGTAATTGCCAAATAAGTTCTCTAAATTCTACCTTAGATTTCCAGTCACCTCCCCTTTCTTGTTGAGTAACTTTCTCTATAACCCAAAACTTACAGTCTGCTTGGGGACACTGCAGACAGTGTCTACAAAGGGCATTGGTTTCCTTTTTCCGATTTATATCATATGTATGCTTGTACACCCTCTGCCTCAATATACGCTCGGTCTTCCCCACATAGTAGGAACCACATACCTTACAATGGGCTAAATAAATCACCTCTTTGGTATGACAGTTGAAACGCTCCTGTGGGCAAAAAATTACTTTTGGGGAATCCAATGCAAGTGCGTTTTGGTAATACATAAAGAATCATTGACCACACATACCACATTTATATGTTCCTAATATTGTGTCCATAGGTTTTGTATTTCCCCTTTCAAAAATATCCTTTAGAGTGGGGTTTCTCCTGAACCCAAACTTTAGTGGTCAAGAAAATACCCTGGGTTTGTTGGGCATAATAGAAAACATCTTCCAGTTTTTTGTCTCAATGTTTTGAATCCCATTAGCATTTTGGTTGTATGTCAACACTAAATATATACCATCTGTGTCACTTTTAACTGATCCTTGGTCCTTGTTTCTGTTGTTATTGTTACTTTCATAGTTTAGTAGGGGTATATATATTTATTTCCCCATCCTCTTAGAATGTCTTCTTTGATAGTTTTAACCATGCTAGCAGGGTATCCCCACTCACAAAACATTCCCACAATATAATCCACTTCTTTCACCAAGTCATCTTTATTAGAAGTCATACGGGCTGCCCATATCATTTGTCCTTTCGCTATATTTTTCTTTTGTTTGTAAGGTTGGTTACTTTCATAATAAACATATGAGTTTGAGAAACATTCCTTTCTATATAGTTTTGAAATATATTTCCCATTAGTATTGTCCTTCATAATGGTCACATTTAAATAATGTACTTCGATTTCTCTGGTTTCATATGTGAACTTCAAAAATTCTGTGGTGTTATGTATTCTATGAAACCTTCTATATTTTGTGGGGACCCTTTCCGCAAAATAAAAATATCGTCCAAAAATCTGAAGTAAATCCTGATGTAATCTTTTTATTGAGACTCAAAAATAAAATGTTTTTGCCAGTATAATAGAATAATGTTAACAAATATGGATGTGCATCCATAGTAACCCCATCCATTTGATGGTAAAACTCACCCTGGAAATGTATGAAATTGTTTTTTAATACCAATTCCATACTTTCGAGGGTAGTCCTAAAATCAGAGTGCTGCAAAAATTCAAACTCCAGTAACATTTCTTCAAACCATTGCAGATCTCTATCGTGGGGAATAACTGAAAAGAGGTCCTTGACATAAATCGTTATAAACAAAAAGTCATTGTTAAATTCTACTTGTCCTATCTTGTACAAAAATCCCACAAATCTTTTAGTATGTGGTGGTATAAATCATAATAAAGTTTCAACTTTTTGTCTGTGTATATAGCTAGAGGCTGTGTTTTTGACCCAGCAAGATGATACAATGGGTCTGAGGGGGGGGGGGTTCATATAGTTCTTATGAACTTTGGGTATTCCACAAATACTTGTAATGCATGGTTTAGATACTTTAAAAAAAGTCATGCAAGTGTTTTGTTATGGCCCCTTGTAATACGTTGTCCTCTAGAATGATGTTGTATACACCATCAGTGTTTAACAAATCAAGCATTTTTGCTTAATTTTCCCACTGCTGCATCATAACTCTCCCCCCAATCAGGTTTCATAATACGAACCTCCTTATTATTACAAATTTCTGACATAACTTCCTTCTCATCTTTTGTCAAGTTTACCTTGTTATACACCTTTCTACTATGGCAATTATTATCTGATTTCTTTGCATACCACCTTTTCAAAGTTGTTTAAGTTCTTACAACCCCCCCCCCCCCGTTTCCTGGATTAAACAACTTTGAAATGGTGGTATGCAAATAAATCAGATCATACCACAATAGTAGAAAGGTGTAGAACAAGGTAAACTTGACAAAATATGAGAAGGAAGTTATGTCAGAAATTTGTAATAATAAAGGGGTTTGTATTATGAAACCTGATAGGGGGGGGAGTTATGATGCAGCAGTGGGAATATTCAGCAAAAATACTTCACTAAAGATATTAAATATCTTGAAAATACCCTTATCAAAAAAATGCTACTACACAATATCTACAAAGGTGATAAATAAAACATTTTCATATTATTATGCTACTTATCTGGGTACAATGGCAACGGTGTGATGTCTTATATCTAAGGGCATCTAATTTCTAACATTTTCTCAGCTGGGTAAGCCTGTGCATACAGTGATAACATTATCAGTATACCACACATAGCGAATCAGTGATTATAAAAAAGCTTCAACACCCAGGCTACAACGGAGTTTCTTACAGCTGCATTAACAATTAGTTGACATTTCTTTTAATGGATCTAGTTTGTATAAAAAGTTTGGTTCCCCAAAGGATTCCTCACTTGTTCTCCACCATGAAAACATTGAGAATTTGTACTTGGAACATTCTGATAAAACACCTAAAACATTGCAACATCTTAGTGATATTAACTCTCTAACAACATGATTCATTGTTCTTTTCGTGAGTATTTTTTAAAGTTTAAGGAAGATTTATGGTAATAGGAAGCTACAGGTTGATAAGAACAGAAGAGGAATAAAGGTCAGCAGGACTAAGACAGAATATATGCGTGTGAATGAGAGGGAGGATAGAGGAATGGTGAGGATGCAAGGAGTAAAGGAGGCGAAGGTGGATGAGTTTGAATACTTGGGATAATGAAGTTATGTAATGATCTCAAACAAATAAACTGAAAATCACTATTGCCATAGAGATCCAATAAGTGCTCGAACACCTCTGGTTAGTGCCTCCTCTGGATTCGTTATATGGCCAAACTTTTAGTAGCAATATGATACCCTTTTGCTAAACAATGTTACCGCTTGTAACAAAAGACTCTGCGACTGTAGTCTGTAGAATTACTGTTATTCTTCTGAACAGTACGCCAGTGCAAAATATTCAAAAACTGGTTTATTGAAACGTAGCATAGGTATTACTATCTGTCATTCAAATATGAATTCTGTATGACACACAATGTTTTATTATTATTGTAAAAGTCATCTTGGGAACACCTTTTAGAAACAAGCGATCAAGTTAGGTATACAACCTTCAATATTGTAGTTACTTACAGAACACTGTCACTTTAAATATTCAAACAGAACACTGTCACTTTAAATATTCAAACAGTTAGGGCTTTTTTTGGCACCTAAAAGGTTTTAAATATTTGATTGTTTTGAACAATGGTGTTCTGAAGAAGCCCATAAGATTTTGGGTGAAAGCGCTTAACCATTGTACACAAGGTTGTTTTGACAGTATATTTAGCGTATAGATAATTGTTTTGCACTCTGTATACCAACGCATTTGGGTTTGCGTGTATCAAGTGTGCGAGTGTGCAGGAATTATTACTGGGACTTCAGTTTTAATGAATTTGGTTTTTACATATGCTACGTTTCAATAAACCAGTTTTTTAATATTTTGGACTGGCGTGCTGTTCAGAAGAATAGCATTAATTATACAGACTACAGTCGCAGAGTTTTTTGTTACAAGCGGTAACATTGTTTACCGAAAGGGTATCATATTGCTACTAAAAGTTTGGCCATATAACGAATCCAGAGGAGGCACTAACCAGGGGTGTTCGAATTGGATCTCTATGATAATGAAGTTATGTACCTACCATAACATTCAATGTTAGTTGTCTCCTCTCGCCTTCTTTCTTGCTGGTTGGGTTCGGAGCCGATCCTCGGCTCCGACTCGGCCATCTTCTAAATCTCGAGAGCTGTTTACTGGCTCGAGGCCAACCCATATCCCATGATGCCTGGCGCTACATACCCAGATCTCGTTGGGTAAGACTAACAGCAGACAAAAATAATGAAGGAATCCTATCCTATAACACATAAACTCTACTATAGAGACTACCAGGTAGAGTGGAATAGCCAGAGAAGACTCAGCCAGTGCAAATCCATAGAGCACTCTTCTCGGTCTACTAAGATAGGGGGTTGGAGGGTGGGACACAAGAAAGAAGGCAAGAGGAGACAACTAACATGGAACGTTATGGTAAGTACATAACTTCTTTACGTTAAGTTGTCTATCTCGCCTTCATTCTTGCTGGTTGGGACAGCGTCCCTAGCACCTAATATGCTGGGTGGCTCAATGGAACAAACTCTTCAGAATAGTGGAGCCAAAATCAGCTCTGCTCCTGGAAACCACGTCCAACTTATAATGCGAGATGAAAGTATGAGGGTTGTCCCACGTGGCCGCTGCACAAATAGATTCCATGGGTAACCAAGCCTGAAAAGCCACAGAAGTAGCTAATGCTCTGGTGGAATGACCTTTTGGTTTAACAGGCAATTGTTTGTTTCTTAGCTGATAGATAAAAGTGATAATAGAAGTCAACCACCTGGATAAGGTTACTTTTGATACTGGTAGACCTTGTTTGCCCTCTGCATAAGAAAGGAAAAGCTGGTCCGATTTTCTGAAGTCCTTAGTCCTATGCAAATAAAAGCGCAGTTGCCTGTGAACATCTAACTGATGCAACTTATATTCCGCCCTGTTGGAATGGTTGGGAAAAAACACAGGAAGTTCAATGGACTGATTCAAGTTATTCTCAGAAGAGACCTTAGGAAGGAAAGAAGGATTAGTCCTGAGAGCAACCCTGTCATTGTGAAACACTAGGTACGGGGGACGGATACAAAGAGCCTGAAGCTCCGAATCTCTTCTGGCTGAAGTAATTGCTACCAGAAAAAGTGTTTTCCAAGATAAAAACTTCAAGGAACAAGAAGCTGCAGGTTCAAAGAGGGGCAAAATTAGAGATGCTAGAATCAAATTGAGATCCCACAGGGGTGGAGGACCTCTCATTGGGGGCCTGAGCAGAGTGGTCCCTTTGAGGAAGGCCTTACAAAGCTTATGAGACATATTCCTTTCTGATAGGCCAATGTGAAAATTTGAAATTGCAGCTAACTGCACCCTAATTGTAGTGGAAGCGGACCCGGCATGAAAGAGTTCCACAAGAAATTCCAAGATGGTGTACAGGGGCTGAAAAGGGGTCTATACTCTTAGCCTCTGCCCAGGAAGAAAAATGTTTCCACTTACTAGCGTATGTTTTTCTAGTGGTAGACTTGTGCAATTATAAAATGATTTCACGCACCGATTGGGAGATATCAGGAAGCCTGGCTCGGGTTGGAAGTGGAGCAACCAAGCCGTGAGCTGGAGCGATTGTAGGGAATGATGCAGCCCACCCGACTGATGGATCAGAAGGTCTGGAACTAGGTCCAGAGTCCAAGGCTGCTCGAGAAGATGATGATGCAGGAACGGGAACCATATTTGTCGAGGCCAGTAAGGAGCAATGAGGATTATTTTGCAGCCCAATACGGTAGCTTTCTGTATCAGCTTGGGAATTAGGGGAAAAGGAGGGAATGCATACAGAAGTCCCTGAGGCCAATCGTGGACTAGAGCCTCTGGATAGAACAGACTGTACCCATTTGTCTTGTGTTATGTCTTGCCAGGCTCTTGGGCACAGCGATAATCTTCCCCCGACTGCCTCCAGAGGTGGGCAGCCGGGCAACCCTTCAGGGATGCTGGAAGGGCTTGTCAGAGAAAGATTCTCTGCTGCCCTGGTTTTGTGGACCCCCTCTGCCATGAGGGTGGCGTCTGTTATTGTTCCCTCCTCTGCCCCTGGAGGGAAACTCACCACGTGTGTCCGGCAAGGCTCCCTGGGATTTCCGGAACCACATCTTTCCACTCTTCTGACCCTTGGGATATGGTCTGGAAGGAGTGGAAAAACGGACTCCGACAGCAGAGAGAGTCTTGCCTTCCTGCTCACACCTGGTAAGGGTGTCCTTCACCTGCGATCCAAAGAGAGAGGAACCATCAAAGGGGGTGTTGGTGAAAGACGCTCTGAAAGGTTCCGCAAAGTTACAAAGCCGCATCCAAGTGTGTCTCCTTAGGGCAACGCCTGTGCCTGCGGCTCTACTCGCACCATCGGCTGCATAAGAAATGAGCCTCATGGAGGAGTTCACCACTGAATTAAGAGTTGCCAGCTGGGAGGCAACCTTAGCCTGGGCCCCCTCAACTGATGGATCTTGGAGGGTACCTCCAAGCACTTTGAGGAGATCCCTCTGAAGACGGGTAAAGTGGCACAAATAATTCAGAGACTTCATGGAGAAAGTCACTGAAGAGAACATCTGCTTCCCACATCTGTCCATCGTCCCAGACTCCTTGGTAGGGGGATGGACAGATGAAGAAGTTTCAGCCAACTCCTTCCTTGTGGCCGCCGCTACCACCATGGCATCAATGGGAACGCATTTGGTCAAAAACTGTCTTGTGGTGCAGTAATTAATTTGGCAGGTCTTCTAGGGGTCAGTTCCGCTGTGTCTGGAGCTGACCACGCCTTCTGAGCCACCACGGACATTAGTGGGTCGAAAGGCGGAGACACCCAGGAGGTGGAGGTTCGGGATCCAAACGCATCCAGGAATACCGACTCATCCTCGGAAGGGCTAAGGGTAGACCAATTCCCCCTCTGCCTAAGCATCTCAAGGATGTCTGAGAATGAGACATCTTCAGAGGGGGATCTCGGGGACCCTTCCGATTCCCCAAGTCTGTATCTGATGCGACAGACTCAGGGGAGTCAACATGCTTCCTCTTGCATTTCCTCTTACAAGGTGGCTCCTCTGAGTGATCAGGGGAGGCCTCAGAAGAAGAAGATACACCCAATGGGGTGCCCTGGAGCGTTGGTTCCCCACGCTTGGGGTATGGAGGAGGGGCAGAGGCAGGCGCAGGCACTATAGAGGGATGAGCCGAAGGGGAAGATCATGGAGCTGACTCAGGGGCCAGCACACTCCTCATGACCTCGAAGGCGTCCCTGCTCGGATGCTGAGAAGGCTCCAGTTCCGAAGATATTGGAATCCCTCTCCGCACAGAGGGGGACTGCTCCGAAGCCAATGTAGGAGCAGAGCTCAACTGCACCGAAGCTCCGAGGGGGAGAACGGGGACGGACAAGGGAGTCTCGGTGCCCAGATCCCTCCAAGGACAGTACCATGGAAGTGATCGGAGCAGACAATGGAACCGAAGGAGAAGGAATCGGTGCCAAAGGTTCCATTATTCGAACCCCAACCCCAACGAACTCCGGCTCCGAACTCTCAAGGGAGGAGTCGGAGGAGGAATGACTGCAGACAAGGACGGAGCCGAACCGTGTTGAGGGGGGCTGGACAACATTTTTGCTAGGGCTTGCAATTTTAAGAGCCTGATGACCACTTTCTCCAAGTCGTGATCAGATAATCTCGATGACCGAGAAGAGTGGGACGACCGATGGCTGCGCTCCGACTAGAGCAGAGAAGACTCAGGAGCTGAGCGTATCGACTCCAGGGAGGGAGACCTGGATCTTTTTAGACTCCCAGATGGCTCCGAAGTATGTGTTGGAGCTGACAGAGACAGGAGCATTGATTCCAGCCGGAACAGAGGCAGAAGTAGTAGCTTCACCTAACGACAGCTCCGAGCTGGGAGTCAAAGATTTAGGTGGTTTGGAGGACTTCACGGGCTGAGCCTTTGCCGGTGACTCCTCGGGTTTAAGCAAACCCCGTAGGATCAATTTATTCCTACGCTCCTGCAAGAGTCTTGGACTGAAAGCATGGCAGACCGAACAAGAGTCTTGCAGGTGCACGGCGCCGAGACAATAGACACAAGAAGTGTGACCATCTGTCAGAGACATCTTCTGACAGCATGAATCACACTTCTTGAATCCGGACACCTTGGTATCCTGAGACATAACTAAAGAATTAATTTTTTTTTTTTTTTTTTAAAGAGGGAGAAGATTAGCCTCCAACTTAAACGGCTAATACAGAGGGGGGGGGGGACTCTCTAACTTAAACAAGTCTTCTGAAGGGACGGGAATACAGGTAAAGAGAAAAATGTACACTAAATAAAGTTATCCCTAAAGAACAGAATACTAAAAGTTTAAAACCTACAGTAAAAACTACTAGTTTTTTTTTTTTTTATCAAAAACAGAGAAGAATAATAAAAATATGCGACTTGAGCCAGTAAGACAACCTCGCAGCAGAAGCGGCAAACCTGTTCTGGGTATCTAGTGCCAGGCATCATGAGATATGAGGAGGCCTCGAGCCAGTAAACAGCTCTCAAGCTTTAGAAGATGGCCGTCGGAGACGAGGATCGGCTCCAAACCCAACCAGCAAGAATGAAAGTGAGATAGACAACTTAACATCAACAGTTCAGAGTAATGGTGAGTGTGGAAGAGAGGTGAAGAAGAGAGTACAGGCAGGATGGAGTGGGTGGAGAAGAGTGTCAGGAGTGATTTGTGACACACGAGTACCAGTAAGAGTGAAAAGGAAGGTCTGCAAGAGGGTAATGAGACCAGCTATGTTATATGGGTTGGTGACAGTGGCATTGACAAAAAGGCAGGAGTTAAAGATGTTTAGATTTGCACTGGGTGTGACGAGGATGGACAGGATTAGGATTAAATATATTAGAGGGTCAGCCCAGGTTGGAAGGTTTGGAGACAAAGCCAGAGAGGCAAGATTACGTTGGTTTGGACATATGCTGAGGAGGGATGCCGAGTATATTGGGAAAAAGATGCTAAGGATGAAGCTACCAGATAACAGGAAAAGAGGAAGGCCTAAGATAAGGTTTATGGATGTGGTGAGAGAGGACATGCAGGTGGTTGGTGTGACAGAGCAAGATGCAGAGGACAGGAAGAAATGGAAACAGATGATCCGCTGTGGCAACCCCTAATGGGAACAGCCGAAAGAAGATGATGATCACTAAATGATAGTAATCAAACAATTTTATGCAATCAGAAGTAGTTAGGTGAATCAAAGTCAATATTGTTCACGGGAAAAAAACATCCAAAATACATTAATGAACTTAATGAATTCTTCATGTTGCACAATATAGGTTCATTTAATGCAAATTTAAATTTTAGGACATACATTTATCTGTGATGTATCACCCAAACATGACAAAGGTAAGTTGTTCATAAATTTCACCCACCCCTTTCAAGGTGACTAAATACAAGTCAAGGGAAGAAAAATAATGACAGACAAAAGGAGTTATTAATTATGACTCAAACCGATAATTGCCTGCCCTCTGAGATGTTGCAGAACATGTCACCTGACTTTAGAACTTAGAAATAAGAACGACTGTAGTTATCATAGCTCTCAAACTTCTATCTAAAAACATGGTACATTACCTCTCATATTGTAGAATAAATGGGCAACATGTGGAACACATACTAAAAGCGTACTGACAACTGCAGCTAGGAAGTATATACATGATTATAATATATGCATTTATATTTATAAAAAGTTATTTCGATGAATTTATACAATTCAGTATTATTTAACCTGGATACCAGTTAAAACATTTATTAAAACTGACTATGTGATAGATCCCTATAATATGGAACAGCATGGGACATGTGTTTTTTTTAAGACAGAAAAAGAGGAACATCACTCATAATGAGGTGTAGTTTAGAGGTACTGTGGCTACAAACTAAGACATGGGATAGGAAATGGAGTGCCCCCTTAGGCCAATAAGACAATAAAGCCTCAGTCTGAACAATGTGGCAGTCAACAGAATCCGAATTTCACCTTAACAGAATCATTTACATCTCCAGCTGAAAGTATGAAGATGGGCAGCTAGGTCAGACCGATCATCACTGCAAAGTTTAAAAAAAAAAAAAAAAAAGTAAACAGAATGATTTTTCTCATCAGTGGCATATAACCACAAGTTTCAAGGGTACTTAGTGCTGTGCTATACTGTAGCAAGGGTTGTTACAGTAGGTACCATTCAACCGAAAAAATGCATGCAAGGCAGGTCCTGATTAAATCAACCTAGCACCACCTCTATACAGACCTGTATTTGTTACAGTAAGTTAGATGAAATGTTGAGATCAAAATGAGCCAATGAGATTAAAAGGATGCATATATTTCCATGACTATAACAAAGAACTACAATGGATTTATTCTAATGATGTAAGATTTAGTGCTGAATGGGATAGTAAACTGTGTTTCTAGCTGAAGGACAGTTAGTCAATGTTTTAAAGAGGAATATTTGTAATGCACCTTAACAGAATGTTGCCTATTAGGTTTTCGAATGTTTAGCTCGTCAAACAGCTAAATGTTGACAGTTTAAAACTGCAATCGGCCACCTAAGTGAATTTTTTCTCAGGGAAAAATTTTGCTTGGCCGTTACCAAGAATTTGCCCTTTTCCCAGATGTAGAGCGATCTTGGAGTTGGTATATTTAGTTAGAGGGGGTGTGGGGGGCACAGCCCCCCACATGGGTGGGTGTGGGTTGTGAAGCCCCCCACTTAATTAGGGTTTAAAGTTTTTTGTAGTTTGACGGCCAAGCAAATTTTTTTCATGGGGAAAAAAATTGCTTAGGTGGCCGTTTGCAGTTTTGCAGTTTCGGAGTTTAGCTTTCGATAGTTAGCATTTTGACAAGCTAAACTTTAATTTATATAATATAGAATGGGTTTTCTCTAAACCTTAACATTTTAAAACCTGACAGCTTCCAAATATTCGAGTTTTACAAACAAAGGCATACTTTGGGGAAACTCTCTTGTTTTTATCATAAACAGATTTTTTTTTTTTTTTGTGGTTGGAGGAGAGTTCAGTTGCTATAGAACTATTAAAGGTATTAAATAATCTAGCTTTATTTCTTGCATATGTAGTTAGTGAAATAAAGAGGAAAAGATGATAAAAAATAAGATACAGCCCAGTATTACTACTGCTGGGAAGATAATCACACAGTACAGTGCGACACTTGGCACTGGGGAAAAGAGGACATTAAAACCATATATTTGAAGTGGTGCTGCAGTAGCGTTGTTGCCTCACAGTCAGACGCTGTCCGGTTAAATTCTCAGCTAGAGCATCTTCTGCGTGGAGACATGCGTGAATGGGCGTACCTTCGTTGAAGGTTGTGCGTCAGGGCTGGTAACTCGGCACGTAAAAATCAACTACCAATCATTAGCGGACCGGAGTTCCGATGTGGCGACCTCTAACCGGGAAAAGCTGAAAGAACACTCTCCAATGACCTCTTTCAAAACGGAAATAACATTCATGATATTTATGGGAGTGGTGCTGCGGTAGCGTTGTCACCTCACAGTAAGACGCTGTCCAGTTCGATTCTCAGCTAGAGCGTCTTCTGCGTGAAGACATGTGTAAATGGGCGTACCTTCGTTGAAGGTTGTGCGTCAGGGCTGGTAACTCGGCACGTAAAAATCAACTACCAATCATTAGCAGACCAGAGTTCTGCTGTGGCGACCCCTAACCGGGAAAAGCCGAAAAACACAAAAACAACTGATATTTACCTCATTTTAAAATACAGATAAACGCATGTCAAGAAGTAATTCTGCAGTGTGAAACACTGCCTGAGGCCAAACTCCAGCATCTAGTTGTTAAAAATAGACAGTATAGAGCTTTATCTTTCTAAGGCTTAATGAGACACAGCAGTTTAACATTGAAGAATAAGTTAGTTACCATTTGAAATGAAAGGACCCACCAGAGCAAGTCCCAAAACATAGAGAATGAAGTCCAAAAAAACTGACTTACATATACTAAGTCTGAGATTACCATTTACCCAGATAGTCCCTTTTCCCAAAGGTATGTTGATCTCTGACTTGCTATGTATAAGTCTGGGGGTGTGAGGGACATGCTCCCCCCTGTAAAACAGAAGCTTAAAGGAGAAGAGTGATCTTGGAGATTTGCTCTTTTCCTGGGTTTTCTGCATTTTTTTCAGCTCGTCAGCACTCAGCATTTCAAGTGCTGACATTCCAATAGAGACATAAATAAGTTGCATCTTTATTTCTAAACAAGGTATAATCTACAGCAATACGAGGTTGATACCAAAGCAGTTTTAAAACAGCTGGTAACTAAAACTTTAAAAAGTAACATCAAGCTGCTCAGCAGCAGCAAATCGATGAACAGCCACTGGATGTACATCTCTAGCACCAATAACACTGAGGACCTTACTTGTTACAAAACAACTATGACAATGGATTTTGCTTCTAATCTGGTTGAATAATCCAGGTTCAGTTAAAGATATGGCCATTTCAGCTGGGTACAAATATGCAATAGAGAACATATGAGCTCGGGGAACAAGATTAGCTGATGCTTCTCCAAAAGCAAAATTAAATTCCATCAAAACCCTTTAGCTGACAAAAGTGTTATAAACTGTAAGCACAATGGGCCTTAAAACATGTAAACAAGGTGGTCACCTAGGGCTCCATTTTTTCCCAGGGACACGTTTTGAAATTTTAATAATTCTCTTAAAAAAAGAAGTTATGTACTCACCATAACGTTCCATGTTTGCCGCCCATCTCACCCTTCATTCTTAAATATGGATTCAGAACCGATCCTTGGCTCCAACTCGGCCGATTACAAAGCTCGAAGTCTCCAAGTTGGCTCGTGGCAAGGTAGGTATCCCATAATGCACTAGTAAGCATCCCAAGATCTTGTTTGCTGCCTTCTATAAAAATGATATAAAGTATTTCCACAAGGAAAAACAAAGATGAAAGGTATCCAACCCAAAGGAAGATAAACACTATCTTGTCTCCAGATCCTCCAAGGATACATGGACGGGTGTAGGTGGGTGGGTCCGTAAGAATGAAGAATGAGATGGACTACAAACTTGGAACATTATGATGAGTACATAACTTCTTTATGTTTTGTAGTACTATCTCACCTTTATTCTTACATATGGGGCAGCGTCCCTAGCACCTTTTTCTCGGGAGGCTCACAGGAATATACTCCTAAGAACCGTGGAACCAAAGGAGGCTCTACCCCTGAAGGCCAAGTCCAATTTGTAATGAGTAATAAAGGTATGAGGGGTAGCCCAAGTTGCTGCTGAACATATACTATCCATTGGAATTCTGGCTTGAAAAGCGGCAGATGTGGATATAGATCTGGTGGAATGAGCTTTGACTTTGAATGGTAGTTCTTTGCCGTTAGAAGAGTAAAGAAAATATATGCAATTTGAAATCCAGTTTGATAATGTTATCTTGGAGACTGGCATTCCTTTTCTCATCTCCGAGAAAGATACAAATAATTGGTCTGATCTCCTAAATTCTTTAGTTCTATGTAGATAGAACATTAACTGTCTGTGCACATCAAGTTGATGAAACTTATATTCCGCTTTGTTTGTATGATTTGGAAAAAAGACTGGCCATTCAATAGTTTGATAATGTTTGATTGTGAACAAATCTTGGGGATGAAAGAAGGATTAGTGCAAAGGGAAACTGTCTCTATGAAATATCAAGCAAGGAGGTTTGACAAGAGTGCTTGCAGCTCTGACTCTCATCTGGCGGATGTAATGGCTACCATAAAACTGGTCTTCCATGAAAGGAACTTTAAATCACATGTATGTGAAGGTTTGAAAGGCGGTGAGGTAAGTTTTGAAAGAACAAAATTTCGATCCCAGGGAGATACAGGATCTTGAAAAGGAGGTCTTAGTAAGGTAGTGCCTTTTAAAAATGATCTACACAATCTGTGAGCCATAAGATTAGGTTCATGTTGTCCCAAATGATAACTGGAGATAGCTGCTAATTGAACTTTGATTGTAGCAGCAGCTGATCCCTGATGAAAAAGTTAGATTAGAAATTCTAACACTAAGGTAATGGAGGCTGTATATGATCTGTGTTCTTAGCTTGTGCCCAGAGGGAAAATCTTTTCCATTTGCTAGCGTACAATTTTCTCGTAGAAGGTTTATGAGAAGATGTCAGGATATGTGTACCCGCAGGGGAGAAATCATGAAGCCTGACTCGGGATGGAAGTGGAGCAGCCACGCTGTCAAGTTGAGGGTGTGGAGACAGGGATGGAACATGCCCGACATATGTGTCAGAAGGTCTGGTACTGGGTCCAGAGTCCATGAATCGTCCAGAATGTGAGGCCCGAGAAAAGGGAACCAAATCTGATGAGGCCAGTGAGGATTGATGAGAATCATTCTGCTTCCCAAAGTCTTTGTTTTCTGGATCACTTTCGATATTAGCGGAAGGGGAGGAAAAGCATAAAGAAGTCCCAAGGGCCAATTGTGGATGAGTGAGTCTCTCGGTGTCTCCCCCGGGAGGGGGGGGGGTAAGAGAGAAGTAACTGCTGCATTTGGTGTTTATTGGGTGGCAAACAGATCGCAGCAAGGCTGTCCCCATTTTCGGAAAATCTGTTCCGCAACTTTCTGATTGAGAGACCACTCATGAGGCATCAAGATTGCCCTGCTGAGCTTGTCGGCTATCACACTGGTTCTCCCCAGGATATGCATTGCAACTAGAAAGCGTTGGAAAGATATCGCCCACTACCAAACACGTAGAGCCTCTCAACACAGGGGGTAGGATCTGGTCCCCCCTTGTTTGTTTGTATATATACCACTGACATATTTTCTGATTGGATGGCTATTGTCCCTAGAGGAAGAAAGTCGTGAAGTGCTTGCAATGCTAGTAGCACTGCTCTGATCTCTAGAACACGGATATGCAAGTGAGCCTCATGTTCTTGCCATGTGCCTTGGACTATCCTTCCTAGATAATGCTCCTCTCACCCTATCTGGGAGGCATCTGTAGTCACAGTAGCAACGGGTTGCTGAGGAATGAATGGTCTCCCTATCGTTACTTGATTGAACTGGATCCACCAACGAAAATCCTTTTTGCAAGATTCCATTATTAAAATGGGATGAGACAGAGCCAGTTCTTGAAGAGACCACTGGGAAAAGAGTAGCCACTGTAGAATTCTCATATGTAGTCTGGCTAGCGGAACTAGAGTTACAGTAGAGGCCATTGTTCCTAGAAGTCTGAGCACTGTCTTCGCTTTGACCTTATGTTGGGGAAGCAGGCTGCATATTTGTTGTCTTAGATTTTGCACTCTGTCTGTAGGAAGGTGAGCCCTCATTGCGACTGTTTCTATTTCTGCACCTATAAAAGTCACATACTGAGAGGGTGACAAGGCAGACTTTTCCCAATTTATAGTAATGCCTAGCTAAGTGCAGACTCAGATGGTTGAATGCATGGCTTGTAGAAGTAGGTGCTTGGTGGTGGCAGTCAGAAGCCAGTCGTCCAGGTATGGAAATACTTGGAATCCAAGACATCTCAAGTGAGCCGTTACTACCCGCCATGCATTTGAACATCCTGGGGGCTGTGGTGAGATCAAAGGGCAGAGCATGAAATTGATAATGACTGGCTCCCAGCCCGAAGTGCAAATGACTCCTCGATGCTGTGTCCATTTTTATGTGGTAGTACACATCTTGGAGGTCTATGGAGCACATCCAATTGTCTTTCCCTAACAGAGGGAGTATAGACTGCAGTGTTACCATTCGGAACTTGGAAATCTTCACTGATTTGTTTAACTTGCCAAGATCCAAGATAGGCCTCCAGACCCCTGTTCATTTTGGCACTAAAAAGAATCTGGAGTAAGTTCCGAATCCTATCTGGTCTGCAGGGACAGTTTGGATGACTCTCTTTTGAACAACTTTTGGACTTCTATAGTTGCTTGATCCCTATGATTGGGTGGAACATCTGGGATTTTTTTGGTTAGATGGGGAGGAAAAGAGAAGGGTATGGAGTATCCTCTGGAAATTATTCTTTGTACCTACTTGTCTTGTGTGATGTCATGCCAGGCTTCTGGGTACAAAGATAAGCGACCCCCGACTGGCTCCAGAGAAGCACAGTTGGGCCCCACTTCAGGAGCACTGATAAGGATGTCCACGAAAGGAATCGTGGCCACCCTGGTTTTGCAGACCACCCCTGCCTCTAGGGCAACATCTACCGTTAATCCCTCCTCCTCTGCCTCTGGAGAAGGAATCACCATCACCTTGTGCATCTGGGAAAAATCTCTGAGATTTCTTGAACCACATTTTCCACCTCTCTGACCTTTAGGGTATGGTCTAGAAGGGACGGAAAAACATACTCCCATGGCAGACAGAGCATCCCCTTCCTGCTCGCATCTGGTAAGTGTGCCTTTTACCTCTGGTCCAAACAGAGAGGAACCATCAAGGGCAGCGCTGGTAAAATGTAGATTTGAAGGGCTCCGCAAAGTTACATAATTGCATCCAGGAATGTCTCCAAGGGAAACTCCTGAACCCGCTTGCCCTGCTCACTCCATCTGCTGTGTAAGATATCAGCCTCATGAAGGAGTTAACAATAGAGTTTAAGGTGGACAACTGAGCAGTAACCTTCTCAGGGACTTCTTCAGTTAAAGTACCTTGGAGAGTATCTCCTAGCTCTTTTAGGAGATCTCTTTGAAGCCTAGTGAAATGGGTGAAGTAATTCAGCGATCTGAGTGTAAAAGCCGCTGAAGAAAAAATACGCTTCCCATATCTGTCCATCGTTCGAGACTCTGTTCATTGGGTGGACAGATGAGGAAGTTTCTGCTAGTTCCTTCTTAGTGGCTGCTGCCACCACCATGGCATCTGCAGGCACACCTTTGGTCAAGAACTCTTTTTCTCTAGGAGCTGAAAGAAATTTTTTCGGCCTTCTGGGGACTGGTTCCATGGCGTCAGGAGTTTCCCACACCTTTCGACTCACCAAATCTAACAGCTCATTGAAAGGTGGAGACACCCAAGAGGCTGAAGGTTGAGACTCAAAAGCCTTCAGGTACACTGACTCCTCATCAGAAGGGATGACGGTGGGCCAGCCACCTCTCTATTTGAGGATCTCTAGGATATCTATGAAGGAGATATCATCAGAAGATGACTTAGGGGACCCTTCTGACTCATCAAGGTCAGTATCAGAGGTGATGGACTCATCAAGGGAGTCTATGTGCTTCCTCTTGCAAGTTCTCTTCCGAGGAGGCTCCTCAGAAGGGTATTCTGGGGAGGTCTCAGAAAAATGATGGCCACCCAATGGGGGCTGCTGAGGCTGCGGATCTCTGTTGTCAAGAGAGAGAGATGATGCTGAGACACAGGTTGGAGCTTTAGGGGGAAGAGCATCGGTACCCTTCTGTGGAGCTGAAGATCTAGACAGCACGCTCATCATCTCGAAGGCAGCTCTCTCCAGCTCTGAGGACACCACCAGTTTTGAGGAAGTAACCCTCGGCTTTGAGACAGATGCAGGATCAGAGCTCAGCCGAGTCGACGCACCGAGTGGTAGGCTCAGAACCGAAGTTCGGGGCCAAGCATCCCTGTTGGGGCCAACTGGTGAGCTTCGGCTCCTAGACACCAGGGGTGGCACCGAAGACGTCAGAGCGGAACTCTGCTCAGAGACAGACAGTTGGGGTGCTGAAACCAACGGTTCCACAACAAATGGCACCGATAGCTCTGGCTCCGAAAGACCGACATGGCTCGGAGGAACAGAAGCAGGTAATATGGCCTTAGACGGCTGCGGAACTGATTGGGTCAGAGCAGACAACAAATTTGCTAGCGCCGATGACTTCAAAAGTCTAAGCACTACTCTCTCGACATCCACCTCAGAAAGACTCTTGTAGGATCTGGAAGACAAGATAGGGAATTGAGATCTCTGCAAAATTGGAGATCTAAGTGTCGGGGATACCGGTAATAAATCTTTCGACTGGCTCCGAGGTATGGGTTCAGTTATAGGCTCTGAAAAACTTGGGGCCAAAACTGGAACGTCGATGTCAATAACCATGACCAGCTCCAAAGCCAGGGGAGCCGAAGAGGTAAAAGGTTTGTCCAGTTTAGCAATTTTCTCTGGAGGTCCTGATTTAACAGTTGGTGTAGGAGACTGTCTTTTCACCAACTTGACCTTCTCTTTTTTAGAAGATGGAGACGTGGAATGAGAGGAGGAAGAACTAGCTAAATCCTCCTCAAAAGAAAGTTTAAGGAGACCGTTCAAGATCAGTTTGTTCTTCCTTTAATGGAGAACCCGGGAACTAAAGGAGTGGCAAAAGGTACATGTCTCCTGAAGATGTATGGATTCCAAACAATAAACAAAAATACTATGTCCATCAGTCAGGGACATTTTTTGTGAACATTTAAGACATTTTTTTGAAACCTGAAGGTTTATGATCTTTAGACTCCTTAGAAATACTGTCACAACAACAACAATAACAAAATATAAAAGTAGAGGATAACAGGAAGAGGGGACAAGGTCCTCTAACTTAAACGGGCCTAGCCCTGCTCAAGAAAACAACACACAAGGGGAAGACAACAGAGGACTAGGTCCTCTAACTTAAAAGAGCCTAGCCCTACTGAGGAAACACGCAAGGAAAAAAGGCAAGAGAGGACTAGGTCCTCTAACTTAAACGGGCCTAGCCCTGAACAGAGGGGTAGGTGAGATAGAGAACAAACAAGCAACAGACAAAGGCTAGAATAGGTCCTAAATAAAAAACGGACCTATGCCTATGAAAAATTTTGCAATAACTAGCACACAGAAAAGAAGAGATACCAGTAGGAAAGGCCTGCATAAGTGACGGCCAACAATTAGCAATAAAGTTCAAAAAACACCCTAACTACTTCAAGATAACAACTGTCAGCTATTCATACTAAACTAACTATTATAGTTATCACTATAGAAAATTGAATAAGCAAAAAATTCCAACTTAGCAAGGCCAAGAAAGAGAGCACTTTTGAACTCAGACTCAGCAAACGAGATCTGGGGATTCTTACTAGTGCATTATGGGATACCTACCTTGCCATGAGCCAACTTAGAGACTTCGAGATTTGTAATCGGCTGAGTCGGAGCCGAGGATCAGCTGCAAACCCATATGTAAGAATGAAGGCAAGATAGGACTACAGAACATGTAATCTTATGATATATTTTTTTCAGAATCCTCACTCACTACACAGCGACCAATTTACACAGTGATACAGAACAACACCATCCCCATACACCACCTTTACTCTGCCATACTACATACCACACCCAGTGCCTTTTGATGATCATTCAATAGAAAATACTTCATTCACAAACTACAAACATCCGACAATCATGTTCAAAAGCTATGGTGATGGCCTTAATCTTTGCTGTAAGCTGCATGATGATTTCAGTTCAGGAAAAAAGCAGTAGCAGTGAAAGAACTTATGGACCTGTGGCTGCTTGCCTAAAAATGTTACTATTTGTGGTTCAGTTGACAGTTTCCACAGGCCAGGAGGCAGTATGGCAAGGAACTGAGTAGGTGGCACATAGTGTGACTCATTTGTCACTTGGAAATTTGCCAGCATACTGGGGAAAGAAATTACATTACAGGTAGCATTTTATATACCTCAGTGAAATTAGGCCAGTGTTTGAACAATACTTGTGATGCACAGTTCCTGCATTTTTCTCTCTCTCAAGCACAAAAGTCTGCTGAAGGTTTTGAGGGCCAGCAGGTTTCAGGATCCTCTTGTGAAATTAATTTAATTTTTTTAGTTGCTGATGAGATGCAGTCATTGCATATCTGTGAGAACAGTTGAGAGTAGCAAAGTCTTATGTTCTAAATGTTAGCTTTTCTTAAGCTGTATATTAGTTAAAGAAGTCTTAAGGTTCATAGGTTCCTAGATTAGTATTAAGCTAACTACCGTTGTGGGCCATTTTAGCCTAGCCAATTACCCCATGTCAGAATCAAACCCTGCGCCTTGGGTCTAGAAGGTAAACACTTTAACCATTATGCCAACCTCCCAAAGAACATTCTTCCAGCACTTTGGACAAATATTCTTTTTGTTATTACAAAAGTAAAGTGATACAAAGTGTTACCTTCTGAACATTTCTTTGGCGTAAAGGACTGCATCATTCATTCATAAGGCAATTTAACAGGTAGTGCAAGGGAGTTGTGGCATGTTGTTATTACTATTATTTTTCATAGGGCACAGTATCCAAGAAGGGCGCAACAATCATTTAAAAGAAAGGGCTCTAGGTAGTTCAGTATATATGACAGTTGTTCCAGTTTCAAAACTGTATTGATGGCTTTTAATTTTATTTGCATTCCCTAAAGCTGTATACTTCTGGAATAATGCAGAGTATTTAGAAAGTACAGCTGTGTAAGTAAACTTACCATAAGAGTAGCCTTAGCTATATGGGTTATATCCTGAAGGATTTAACAGCTAGCCAGTTCCAAAGCTTCAGGGCACCTTCCATGTGCCTAAACTGTCAGCCACCTCAAGCGGAGCTGGCTAAAAGGCAAGTTTGGGTGCCACACCCTTCAGAGCTTTCCTGCTAACAGAGAGAGGGAGGATGAGCCCTGAAAAAACAAAGCTAGGAAGGACAAAAAATAAATAACCACACCCTGGAAAAAACAACATACCAAAAAACAAGGACAATGGAAGGAGGGAGTGGCTACTGCAGTAGTGATCATTCAAACATCTGCACAGTTATGGCACGTTTAGCTTGCACAACTGCACCATGTTAATCATATTGATCAATGCTGCAATAGCCTTTGCTATACGAGAGGATTAGCCAAGCTTACTATATTTGGGAGGTGGAAAGAGAAGAGACCAAGAGCACCTGAAAAATGCTACTTGCAAATCCTGATCTAGCCCTAGAGAAGGAATTGAGCTTATAGTGCTTTGTAAAAGTATGTACAGAGGAATGAGTTGTTCCTTCTAGAATACTTCTAGAATCCAACCCTTTGAAAAAAACACAGACAATGCAAAGGCTCTAGTAAAGTGTACCTTGACCCTGCCTGGAACAGTGTTGTTATAGTGAGTATAACAAAAGGTAGCCTTAGACAACCATTTGAAAATAGTCTGCTTTAACACAAATTGCCCTTTTTTTTTTTTTACCTTTATAGCAAATGAACAACTGTTCTGAAGATCTGAAAGATTTAGTTCCATCAAGATATTACCACAGTTGTCTGTGAACATCCAAGGTATGGAGTATTCTTTCTCCCTCATTTTTAGGTTCAGAAAGAAAATAGGGAAATTAATAGTTTGGTTTAAAGTAAACTTGGATACCACTTTAGGCATAAAAAGAAGGATTAGTTCTCAAAGAAACCTGGTCTCTGTGGAAAATGAGGCAGGGTTGACTAACCATAAAAGCTTAGAGCTCAGATATTCTTTCACAAGTCACAGCAATAAGTAAAACTTGTTTCCATGTTTAGAACTTCAAGCCAGTCAGGTTAGCTAGGTCAAATGGAGCATGTCCTAGCTTCTCTAACACAAAATTAAGATTCCAAGGAAGGGCCACCAGTTTTCTTGGAGGTATCTTATGCAAAACCCCTTTCGAAAACATTTTAACATGAGACTGCATTGAAAGAGGAGGATTCATGCTGAACTTGCTGATAAATGAAATTTGATATACGAGTGAGAAAGGCCATAGGATAGTAACTCACACAAACATTGTAAAACCACAGAACAACTAGCACTGAATGTGTACTGGGTATGTTGCTGGCACCAACTGGAAAACCTTTTCCATATGTTGAGATATGATTTCCTAGTAGAAGATTTTCTTGCCTCCATTGGTACCTGCTACATGTCCTTAGTAAAGAAGTCCCTAAAAGGAATTATGATTATCATCTAGGCAGTCAATTGAAGACGACTGGTACTGGGATGTATCAAACACCCTGGTTCTTGTGTGAGTAGATCCAGCCCATGAGGATGGTTGTGGTAAATGCACATAGTCATTTCCAAAAGAAGCGAGAATCATGGTTGCGTGGGCCAGAAGGAAATAACCACTATGATCTTGGGGGATTCCGTCTATCAGTCCCTGGGATCGCATGTGATAAAGGACATGTGGAAACAGAGTTTGGTCTGGAAGATGAGGAATTACTCTCTAGAAAAGAGGAATTTCCTCCCACTGCCATCTGTAACCTTGATGAATGATCTCCACAGACCATTTGTCTGAAACTGTTTGTTGCCAAAGAGAAAATTGAACAGTGATTCAGAGTTTGTGGAAAACAAAATGGGGTGCCAGGGTGGGAGGGGGAAATAAAGTCTCTTAAATAGTCATTCTGAATTATTGGACTGCCCTTGGTTTTAAGTGTTTCCAGAATCCTTCTTGACACCCATTGCCATTTCTTCTTAAATGTCTGCTTACCTGCATTTGGTTGAGGTGGTTTATTTTGTTCCTTACTAAAAGTGGATGAGGAATTAAGAGAATTCATTGGAAAAATCTGGAAAAACAGGAAAAGCACAAGCCAACCATCAATCTTCAACAGCCTCAAATGAGTGTATTTCTGCGAGGCAGTAAAGCTCTAAAGGACTTGTCACCAAAACCTGCCTTTTAGCCAGCTCAGCTCAAGCCCTGAAGCTTTGAAAGCTGGCTAGCTGTTACATTCTTGCCAGTATGTAACCCATATAGCTAAGGCTACTGCAGCAGTGATTAATACAATGAACATCTTAATGTACAAACTATGGGCCAGATTCAAAAAGAACTGCTGTCAGTGTAAATCTGCCCTGATTCCGAAAGTCTAGCTCGCACTGTAAGTGACTTACGTCAGTGCAAGTTTTATCTATAAACAGGTTTACACTAGGAATCAGTTTCCAAAATACCTGGTCTTGTGGTCACTTACACTGAGAGCAAGTCTTTTAGAATAAGGCCCTATAATGGATATTCACTGTAGTGGTCAAGCTAACTTATCAGTAAAAATACTGTTTTAAGCAGTTTGACAGACTGTTTATATTTTGATTATTATTAATTTTTTTGAGGCTCCTGAGTTGTATATGCCAAAGTCTCTCACTCAGTATGCACATTATCTTATGTTTTGAAGGACAGCAAAACACCAAAATGGTTAAGTAAAATATCAGTATGAACCTAAACCAGTTACTTAAAGAGTGGTGGTACAGAAATAAGGTTGTGAGAAACAATGTTCTTTATAAAGGTGACATTTTTAACTATGTATGCTCAAGATTGAAATGATATTAAAACTATTGTTTTAAAGGCAATTAGGTTTCATAGTTAACTGATAGAGCAGATCTTCAGAGTCTTAGTCTCAAAAAAAAAAATCATACACTGTAAAACAGACTGTGACATTAATAAAGTACACCTTTCCATATACATCAGATGCTGCAGAACATGGAATAAGCTAGAATTAAGAAAATTTAAAGCTAACTGCTACAGTAATTTATTTTTTTGCTTTTAATTGAACTACATTCAACTCTTTGGGTTAATCAAGCACATCATTTGGTCACCAAGATAAAAAAAAATCCATCTTGATTCACTTCACACTGACAGTTTCACATATCAGTGCTGCAAAATCAGGACTATAGAGGAAACCTCTACCCTGGCTCACCACATACTTCTCAGTGCCACACGAAACTTATAGTCTTGATAGTGTCTTTTTGTTTCTTTCTATACACCCAATCCACCTAAAATTATACATACTTATTCAGTATTCCTTCCCTGGTCAGTTGTCAACTGTAGTAGAAGCCAACATGCTTCCTGATATTCTTGCCTTATTTGGCATTGTTCTGAACGGTTTGCTTCTGTGAGGAATAGCAATGTTTCTAACCTTGAGCTACTGCCTGTGCTGCCATCTTCATTACTGTTTCTACTGTGAAAAAGTCCACCTAAAAATTTGGATAGTCAGAAAGCCAATTACTGGTTGCAACGTGTAGGTATTGCAACTCAGATCCACTAGGAAGATCATTTTTTTTTTCTTTAAGTTCACTGTGTTGAAACATAGGTGATCAGTTGCCACTTAACACAATGTTATAAATAAACAAACTCTTGCAGTTTGAAAGAGTAAATAGATATACTCAGTAGCAAATGTTGACTTAAGCTGTTTTTCTTTGTTTGTGCCCTATTCTTTTCATTTTAATCATGGCCTGTTGTGCAGGGTGTGGATTTGGTGGATTGGCCAAGTGACTTCCTACACTAACCTGAAGACATTTTTTTTACTCACTTGAGTGTAACACCATAAACCTTACTCATCTGTGTAGAACACAAAAAACACAGACCTTCAATAAAAATAGAACAAACTAAAGATCACAGTACAAAACATGTAAAAACACTCACCAACTGTAACAATATCTCAAAATCCTCAAAAATTCCATCTAAAAATAAAACTAAAACACCAAAATGAGGAAAATGGTGTCATCTAAAAGTAAAACTAAAGGTTAAAAAACAGATACATACACTTCTTGCTTGCCCCACCACAATCACCACCCATGTGGGGAGTTGTTCCTTCTACACCCCTTAATTTAAATATACCAAATTGGAGACTGCACAATACTGATCAAAACAGCAAAAAACTAATCTTTATTGTATGATGATATTCATATCACCACCAGAAAACAATATGATTAACCAGTTATTCAATTAAACTCCCTAAATCACTACTTCAACCAAATACAAGAAATGATCAAGGGTCTCACCTCAAGTTAAGTGATCTCCAGGGGTAGCTAGTGCTATTAAACTGGTAAACTGTAGCCTTCCAACTTCTGTGTGCAAAAACAGTACAAAATATATACATTTTTCTTAGCAGGACAATAAGCCCAAATAGCTGAAAAATTTACTTATTTAAACATCTGGGCAACTACAAAGTACAGATGTGCAAGTTGAAGTTACCAAAACTGCAGATGTTTGAATGACCACTGCAGCAGTAGCCATAGCCCTGCGAGTTATATCCTGCCAAGGATATAACATTTGGCAAGCTTCCAAAGATTCAGGGCACTTTCCACATGTCAAAACTGTCAAGCAGCTTAAGCCGAGCTGACTGAAAGGCAAGTTTGGCTGTGAAACCCTTCAATACTTTCCTGCTGGCAGACAGAGGGAGGATGAGCCCTGAAAGGACTATTCTAGGATCAATAAAACATAAATGCCCGCCCGTCCCCGGCATAAAACGCTCTAAGAAACAAAGGGGATGGAGGGAAGGGGCAGCTACTGCAGCAGTGATCATTCAAACATCAGCTGTTATGGTAAGATCAATGTATACAACAGTACTACATTTAACTTGCACAACAGTACTGTGATCACTGCAGCAGTAGCCTTAGTTACAAAGGTAGATTACCACAGCTAACTACATTTGGGAGGTGGAAGGAGAGGAGGCCAGATCCCCTGGAGAATGGTCCTAGCAAACCATGGTCTGGACCTAGAGAAGGCATCAACCTTATAGTGCTTTGTAAAAGTACGTACAGAGGACCAAGTAACAGCTTCTATAATATTTCTAGAATGCAACCCTTTCCAAAAAGCCATCCATGAAGCCAAAGACCAGGTAGAGAGGGCTTTGACCCTGCCTGGAATAGATTTGACATGGTGTGTACAATACAAGGTAATACCCTTACACAACCATTTGGAAAAAGTCTGTTTTGATACAGGTTGTCCCCTCTTACCTTCACAAGAAATAAACAATTGATCTGAAGATCTGAGAGAGATAACTCTGGTACTGTCTTGACAGAAATATCCTTTGGACATCCAAGATATGGAGTATCCTTGCTCAATCACTTTTAGATTCAGTAAAGAAAACAGGGAGATGGATATTTCAGTTTAAAGTAAACTTGGATACCACTTTAGGCATAAAAGAAGGATTAGTTCTCAAAGAAATCTTGTCCCTGGGGAAAATCTGGAAGGGTTGATTCACCATACGAACTTGCAATTCAGAGACCCTTCTTGCTGAAGTCGCAGCAATCAGTAAAACTGTTTTCCATGTTAAGAACCTCAAGTCAAACAGATTAGCTGATTCAAATGGGGCAAGTGTTGGCTTCTGTAACACAAAATTAAGATCACAAGGGGATGTCACTGGTTTACTTGGCAGTCTCTTATATAAAACCCCTTTCAAGAACATTTTGCCATGAGACTGTCTTGAAAGAGGAGGATCTATGGGCAGACATGCGGAAATGGATAATAAATAAACATTGACAGAGAAATAAAGGCCATAGTACAGAACTCCCGCAAATATTGTAAAACCAGACAACTAGCCCTGAATGAGTGCTGGTTATAGAAAACCTTTTCCTTTAGCTAATATATGATTTGCTAGTAGCAGGCTTTCTTGCTTCCATTAGTATCTGCTGCACATCCAAAGTAAACAAGTGCCCAAAAGAAATTAAGACCTTATCTAGGCAGTCAACTGAAAATGAGTAATGCTGGAGTGTCTCAAACACACCTGCTCTTGTGCGAGTAGAACTAGTCTGTGCGGAAGTTTGTGGTAACTGCCCCTGGTAATTTCTGAAAGAAAGAAGAATCACAGTTGTCTAGACCAGAATGGAATCACCACAACCACCTTCAGGATTCCTTCTGAATCTTCAAAAAGTTAGCCGGGATATGACAAAAGGGTGGAAAAGCATACAGAAACATTCCTCTCCAAAGAAAAGGTGTCTGTCTTTCAGACCTTCTTGCATACAGTCCCAAAACAGAATCTTGCCAGTTGACTGTTCAGACAGGAGGTAAAAGGTCTACTTGAGGAACTTCCCATAGATGGATCAAATCTTGGAAGACTCCCTGATCTAAGTTTCCATTCATGAGGATTTCTCCTGGTCCTGCTCAGCTTGTCTGCACACAATTTTTGCTCTGACAGAATGCCGGATGACTGCAGTGCGAGACTGTGCTATGAAGCTACATCCCAAGCTAATATAGCTGGTCTGCGAACAGGATATGACCTGGTTTCCCTGTGCTTGTTGATGTACCCACAACATGGTGGTATAGTCCGAAACCACTTTAAAGAGGTCTCAAAGGCCAAAAATGGTTCAGGGAGTTGAGTGCCTTGATCAGGGAAAGCATCTTCTAAATATTTATGTTCTTACATCTGTCCTTTTTGTCCCACCCCTGTGCACTGCTATGCCTCCTTAAACTACTCTCCAAGAAAAGTCCGAAGTGTCAGTGGAGACTGACTGCATTGGAGCAGGGAAGGAGAAGGGGAGACTTGGATTTAAGGATATCTTTTATCTGCATCTAAAGATTTCTCTTCAGACAAAACCCAGCACTGGGATTTGAAAAGATAAAGGGTGTTGATGCTGGGACCAAAGAGATTTCAGATACCACTGTGTCTCTCTCTCATGTGGAGTCCTGCCAATGGTATCATTATAAATCACAGAGGACATGAGACCTAAAACCCTGAAGTATTCCCTTTCAGTGACTAAAGTCCAAGTGGAAAACCTTAGAAACAGATCTAAATAAAGATCTATTTTTTCCTGTGGAAGAAAAGCTCTGAACTATGGTGTCTAGTGGAAATACCAGATACACAATCTTGTGTTAGGGAGTAAAAAAGACTTGATTGTTCTCTTGGTATCCCAACTTTTGCAAAAGATCTCTCTCCCAAGAGAGAGATTCCTGACATTTTGAAAAAGACTAGACAAGCATACACAAGTCATCTAAATATGGAAAATGTGGATACCCTGTAGCCTTCAATGAGCTATAACTGGAGCTAGACATTTTGTGAGCATTCTTGGAGCAGTGGATAGTCCAAAGGTTAAGGTAGAGAACTGATAATATGATCCAAGCATACAAAACCTTTAGAAATGTCTGAAGTTTGGGGGAATATGGGCATGACGATAAGCATCTTATAAGTGTAGTGTTACCAGGAAACTTGAAAGAAGAAGAAGATGTACAAGGTTGTGAAGTGACAATTTTGAATCAGGACACTATCACAAACAAGTTTGGGAAGGAAAGATCCAGAAATGGTCTCAAAGTATTTTCTTTCCTTTGCACTAGGAATATTCTTGACAAAAATCCTTCCACACATTGGAAGGAGGGACTGGTTCTTTCAGTTCTTGGGACAGCATGTGAAGAACAGGTGGAAACAAAAGGGTCTAATCTGGAGGATGAGGAACAACCCCCCCCCCTCCCTGGAAAGGAGGAATTTCCTCCCACTGCCATCTGTAATCTTGTTGAAGGAGATTCAGAACCCATTAGTCTGAGGCCATCTGCTGCCAAAGAGAAAAATGGAGATTGCTACTTTCTGGAAGAAAAAGGGAGCCAGGGGATGACAGGGTCACAAGGTCTCAAATAGCCATTCAGACATATTGGACTGCCCTTAGTTTTGGGAGATCAGAGACTTCTTTTTGGAACTCCCTTGCCATTCCTTCTTAAATATCTGTTACCCTGAATTCTGTTGAGACTGTTTATTCTATTTTCTGCCAGAAATGGAAGAGGAGAAAGAAAATCCCTCAGACAATTTGGAAAAGGAGAGCTGAAAAATCTTTGAGATTCCCTGGATCAGCTTGCTGCTTTCATCACACTTTTTGATCATCTCTGTAACAGAGGGGCCAAACACTAAATCTCTATGCAACAATGAATTTAAAATCTCATTTTTATCATCATATGGAAGATTCTGAGAATGCAGCCATGCAAACTTACAGCAGAGTGACATCTCCAGGCGTTTCTGCAGTTACCTCCTACTGTGCCTCTAGGCATCAAATATTACCTGTTCATATTTGCATTAATAATTCCAAAACCATGTTAAATACAAGATATCAGAAAATTTTATCTTGAAGCATACATGATGGCAAATGCAACTGTGTCTATATATGACCTCTGTCAATGGGTATGTTAAAAATGTAAGGCGATAACTTCCTTTTTTAAATGAAGCCACACCCACTGGGAGTTAAAGGTACACACTCAAAAGAGCTCTACTGGAGGGAATAAGTTAAAACAGTATAAATGGCCATAGACCTAGAAGATGCATCAACAAAGTCATACGCTCAGTGTAAACAATAAGTAGTGACCTGTGCAAAAGAAGAAATTAAGTTAAAGAAAAACTTTTCCTCACAAGAAGAAACTGCAGATAAAACATTCCTCATACTTTAACATATGAACCTGACAAATTCAAAATTCTGAAAACCAGAGTTGCAGAAGTATATATACACTTTTCCCCAAACCCAACAATAATTTTAACATCATTATCAGAAAGAGTAGGAATGGAATTAGCTAAGTGCTTAGCAGCAGTAGGATCAATAAAGGCTATAGTTGCCTGGTCAGTTTTGGGAATACTGTATAAAAATGTAAAAGAGACAGGAATTTTGTACAGCTCATCAGCCTTTTTAAGGATAGCTGGCTGACTAACAGGAAAGTTGCAGACAGTAACGCACAAATCTTCTAAGCTGACAGAACAGAAGGAATGGGTGTAGGTTTGGGAAAATCATTCTGCAAAACTCACTGTATTTTGTGAAGAACTGAAAAACCTTAATGTTCGCCCACTGAAAACACTGGCACATTCTAGCAACAGTCTCACAGAAAAAGAAATCTCCACAGGGAGAATCAGATATTGAGCCCTCACTCTGAGTATGAATCAGAAAACTGAGGGAAAAAAAAATAATCCACCCCTGCATCTTCCTGTTCAGATTCAGAATTCTCAAGAAAAGAGGAATCAATCTATTTTACCAAAAACTACTTTACAAGAAGGCCAAACAGCCTGAATTAAACCTTGAGCCAGCCCAGTGAACTACTCCTATCCAAAAAATTTTGAAGAGGCATAGATACACGCTTGGTTTTCTTTTTTCTTTTTTTTTGTTTGACAGAAAAAATGGGGCTAACAGTGTTACTAATAGCAGCAGCCATTTCCCAAGGGACAGATGCAGCATTCTGACACAACAGAGAAACTTTCACTGTTCTCTCTCCCAGTAACAACAAGAGTGACTCAACCTTGCTCACTCGGGGACTCCAACAGCCGCACAGAACGCGGCTAATCCTGGGTCCATTGTCGCTGTAGTGAGGGCTCCAACAGTTGCACAGGATGTGGCTAACCCCAGATCCATTGTCGCTGTAGGTGCTATACCAGAGGGTTCCAGAGTAAAAGATGAGTAGTCTGAGGTACAAAAAATGACTAGAGCAGAGTCACCCACATGTGGCTGAGGCTAATTGCTAGCCTGCTGTGGTGGCAAAGTCTGTTTGTTTAAAATTTTTCTTTTTATGGCTGGAAGACAGACCAAGTGTGGAAAAAGTGGTTTGCTCCATGGTCAAGCCAAATATGGTGCCTCGTTCCTAAGGAAGATGAGCAGCAAATGCTGGTAAAATTATAAGTCCACAAAAGTTACCTTTTTTTGGGGAAAAAAATGTTTTCGGTTAGTTAACACTACTTTTAAACTGACAAATAAAAACTAGTGCGCTGTTTAAAAGTACATTACAGTCTCAAGACAGTCAGTTAAAACACAACAATCCTAGCTTTAAAATAACTTTCATGAACAGGAAAGTAATAAAACATCAATAAATTTAAGGAAATGGAAGGTTTTTTTTTTGTTTCCCAAAGAGAACTTATCTGCCCAGCAAAAGAAAGCACAAGTTGACCGGCAAGCCTCAAAAGCCTCAGAAATGTGTATTCTTTGGCAGCTGTAAAGCTCTGAAGAGCTTCTCACCCAAATTTGTCTTTTAGTCAGCTCAGCATGAGCAGCTTGATGATTTGGGTACATGGATGGTACCCTGAAGCATTGGACGCCGGCTGGACATTACATCCTTGGCAAAATATAACCCATTTAGCTAAGCTACTGCAGCATTGATCAATATGATGAACATCTCGGCACTCTTGAATATCTACATCACCCTGTGCAATAGACAGAAAAAAATGAAAATCTCATCATCATAACCACTAGGTTGTTTTTAAGAAAGCTCAGTAATTATGACAGTTGCTACATTTTCCATCAAGTGGCTTTTGTGCATTAATCACTGACACGTTAGCTCGCTGACATCAGTTGATCATTTGGGGCCATGTTAGCAGATGCAAGTGGAGACTCTTGGTACAAGCTTTGTTAGTGTATTTGTTTAAGAAAGGGGGTACATCTAAAATTAATTAAATCAAATTCTTTCAGTTCAGAAAAATTGGGAAGAATGAGTTAGACAGTGCTGGAATCTTCTTCAGTCTCAGATTAAAAGAGATTCAGGAAAAGCAAAACTTTTATTTACTTAGTTTGGCACTTGCTATATTTTGTGGTCAGACAGCTCAGCTATACACAACTGTGCACACAGAGGTGAAATTTAGGTTTAAATGATGGCCTGGTAAAACTATATTCTAGTCCTGAGCAGAAGAATGTATGCATACAGGCAATACACTTATACAGTAGCAGCTTTTTAACTGTGAGATATTACTAAGGAGAAGCAAAATCAGGGCTATATTATACACATAACTGACTGTTTTTCCATCAGTTATGGCAGTCCGTCTGATTTCTAAGACATGCAATGTGGCTCTCTGATCATACAGATGTTCCAAAAATAGTTGGGTTATTACATAATATTCCTAGAGAAATGCTAGGTGCCTAGGAAAATGAACGGATGCGATGCAGCTAACTGCCATGTATGTGAACAAATGCTTTGGCCTGGTTGAGATAGATTATGCATACAGTATTCATTTTTGCTGTCAACAGCCTGCTTTATCTTCTCAAAGAAGTTCACTAGATTTGTTAGACAGGATCAAGTCTTAAAAAACAAACTGCTGTGTGTCTAGCCTAATAAGAGTTTTAATATCATAGTTAATCAGGTTAGTTATGAAATGTTCCATGGCTATGCAGATGAGATTTGTCAAATTGATTTTGTATAATTTCCTGAGTAAGTGCTGGGACCATCCTTGTGAAATGGCATCACAACTACTATGTGCCAGACCGCAAGGACAAAGCCAGTGGCAAGGCTCAGGCTGAATAGTTCAAGGACTGACTCTGTCGATGCCCGTTTAGTACTATGTATTAAGAAGCCAGGTATATTATAAGGGTCCATGGAGAGTGCATTCTTAGTCTTAGAGAGTACCTTAACTAAATGCTATTTACTGATGACTGGGGATTTGAGGCATAACCGAGCTCATGATATATGTCTCTGAGGTGAATTTGCACTGAATTTGTTTGCTAGCATGTTGGCAATGTGGAATGGATTCACGTAGATATGAAAAGTTCTGTGCACTGTTTGGTGATATTTTTTTAGCTTTCTGATGCTGATTTGTAATTATCCTTAGCTTTAGAGGATAGCATAGCATAGCATAGTTCACGGGTTGACTTGGATTTCCTAATGGTATTTTGTTTCAAGTCTTTGACAACTCCATAATATTAACTTTGATTTCAGGGTCATTTATTCTGCTGTATTTTTTTCTTTTGCTGTACAGTTTATGCTTGTTGACCACCAGAATAGCTTTCTTTTAAACTTCTAATAATATTTATAGCTCGTTGGGACTGCCAGATTTATACATTTATCTGGGTGAGCATAATATTTGTTTGTATAGTTACTTGCTGTATCAACATCTTGAGTGATAATGTTTGTATCAATTTAAGACTTCATCACTGAATGGGGAAGATCAGCACTTTTGAAATCCTTGAATTCTATGACATTGACATTTTATTTTATTTTATTTTACATTTGTTGACCGGGCTAGTCTGGCTGGATACATGTCCATTTGAGACACAAATTTACAAAATGCAGTTAGTGTTATGTTAGCAATTGAAATATAACATGTACATATTTAAATCAGAAAAGAGGAGGGATGAAATGAAAGGTGGAGATGAAAAGAGAGAGAGAGAAACAGAGAGAGAGAAAAAATGTTAGTCAGGTGTATTGCAGAGAACAAAGCCAATGATTTGGAAGTATAGTTTAAGTTGAGTAATAAGTAGGTAGTTTTGAAATTCAAGCCAGCCAAGTTGTTTTAAGTTAATACAATGGTGGGTCCTGGGTTATTCCTAAGTTTTTTGTAGTTGGATCAGGTGAGATGATAGTGCCATTGTTTGAGCCAATTGATGGCTAGTTTATAGACTTTCAGATATCTGGGGGATGGTTCCTTTGGATAGTTCTGTTGATAAGTATGGATATAGGATATGCAATTTCTTTGGCAGCTTTCAGAGAGAAGTTGTAGGGAGTTTTTTTTGTGTTTTGGAAATATCAGAGTTGTTAGAGTTCATTTGTTTGGCTAAGGATTGAATAGTTTCAGAAAGAAGTCTATTTACTGATGACCAGAACTGTTTAGAGTTGTTGACATCCATTGGTTATAAGATTTTAAAGGTAAAGGTTACCAGTTTATGATCAGGTTTAACTGGTGAGGGAAATACTAGGGGAATGGTACAAGCAGGTTCTATATTTGTTAGAACCAGGTCTGGGATATGTTGACCTCTACTGGGTTCTTTGAATACCTGGTGTAGATTGTTTTTGTTATTAAACCTAGGAACTTTTAAGTACTTTCTTCATTCAAAGAATAGGTGCCTCGGTTTATTGAGGGGTAATTAAAGTCTCCCAAAATAATGGAGTTTTGTTTGCTTAAGGGAAGTTCTTCAACTATACTTAGGAACTTAATGACATTTTTAGGGAACATGTGGGTCCTGTAACAGGCTATGAACTGATAATTGGCCATATTTCATGTGATTTGTATCTCAATTAGCTCTGACTGAGTCTGTAGGAATCTGCTTAGAGTTTATGTGGTCTCTCACAAATATGGAGACTCCACCACAGATCCAATTGGGTATAAAAACATGGCAGGCACAAAACTCGGGAATTACCGGTGTGCTATCTGAACATTTAAACCAAGTTTCTGTGATTAAACACACATGGATGTGCTACAAATGCAGGAGGGCCTCAAGGTCAGGCATTCTTGTTATTGAGACTTCTGGAATTAAGGACAGCCACTTTGATCTGATCTTGTGTTTGAGTTTTTTTTTTTGTTACTAAGTTGGGAGAACCACCTGCTGGACTCTTCTCTAAAAAGGTACTGTGGAGTAGCAAAGGCATTAGCAAGCATGCAGAAAGCTTTGTAACAAAAGGGGAAAGCCATCCGTAACAACACAGCGAAGCAAGGCAGGCTGTCCATTATCACATCCCAGGTCAATACCTATCGATTCCCCCTTGAATGACAACAGATATTTAGCAAATTGTTGAAGCCAATTATCTTTTCTTTGTGGTTTGGCATCATTCTTGGAGAAAAAAGGATTCTGTCCAAGACAAAAGTCTTATCTGCTTTTGTGATATGTACAGAGCGCTCTGAAATCTCTCTCTGTCTCTCGCTGCATTTCCCTCAGGGATATGCATGTCAAGTTGTTTATCCCCACATGGAGCACCTCCATATATTTCACTGGTATTAATCCCTTAATATGTCAGAGATCCTGGAACCTGAAAGCAAACTCACTATCACCCACTTTTTGTGCACCCTAATGAGAGCTGAATCTATGCATGTCTGACTGGAGTTTTTTTTTTTACTTTATCCTTATGGAGTATGGCTTATAGTGATCTCATATGAAGTCTTACAGCCTAGTTATAACAGTGTAAATGCCTAGACTAGGTTGTATTAGTGCAAAATCAAAAATGAAACTCCCTGTGTCTATATGGCATGGGCTTAAACAGTATTCTACACACTGTAATCAAGCATGGAAAACAAAAGGACCAATGAAAAAAAAACAGCTAGGGCTTCAGCCAGTAATGACAGCTCCCTAGAAACAGCAGCAAATTATCCCCTGCCACAGAATAACAGACTACAAGCTCTTGGATAGCCAACAAACTCAGCCAAAACTGGCTGTAACTGTACTAAATTCACACAACATAAAGCAGAAAAATTTATAACACTGAGGAACATTTCACAGCACTTTAGTCAGATGAATGCAAATACAACAGCAGCTTTTTTTGTTTCAGTAAAACAATGAAAACTGCAGTAAATGTTTGAAAAAATAAGATTTTGTTATGCGGAAAGCTGTATTTGACTATAAATGCAGATGAAAATAAATAATTTCCTGCTTCTCTGATGTAAAATATTTGCTCTTATTTGTCCACTAACTTCGGGTAGTTTGTCAGTATCAGTGTCAGAGCCATGGCCTCAAGTTCAATGCCAAAAAGTGCATTGTCATCCCCTTCGGTAAAAACTCTGTACCCATGAACTAACACATAGGCGGCAGTCTACTTAACTCCGAATGTGTGATAAGAGACCTTGGGACCCAGGTGGACAGTAAGCCCTCGTTTGATAATCACATCACCGCAGTAGTCAGGAAATCCTTCTACGTGGCACACCTCATCACAAAAGGGTTCTCATCCTGGAAAAAAAGAGATCATTGTTCCCCTCTACTCTACACTCATTAGACCCATCATAGAGTAAAATGCCCCTTTTGGAATGTACCTCACAAGACATCTGCAGCAGCTGGAAAGGCCACAGAAGTACTTCACAAAGAGAATTACTGGCCTCAAACAGATGCCCTACACTGACAGTCTCAAAAAACTCCAGCTTTACTCCATAGCATATCGCCTGCTCCGAGGTGATCTCTGCCTAACATATAAAGTTATGTCAAACCCAGAGCTGTTGGACATGCTACACCTAAAGAAATCCCAATCCCTCCGAGCTACGTGCTCTAGGGACCTAAACGTTGTCACCACAATAAACAGGACACGCTGGAGGGATAGATTCCAGTCCCAGGGACTTCCCATGCTCTGAAACAGGCTACCCATCTATGTCAAGCAAAGCTCCTCATTAGTACTCTTCAAGAAAAATCTTGAGTGGATGGGAAATAGGAAATACACCCCGAGGATCACTTCTGTGGCTCTGCTCGAAAGGGGCACAGGAAAATAACTTTCTTGGGTGGCGTAAGCCAGGGAACCTTGTTGGCTAGGCTAACCTAGGCCCTTGGGCCAATAGCCTAGTACCTACCTATGAACATATGAATCAGAAGTAATCTCTTTTACGTGTAAAGAAAAAATGCAAACAATACCAGATAATGGCGGCAGTGAAAAAATATTTGAGTTTTGTGGCTAGAAAGTAAACTGCATTTCCTCAAAATACTTTGAAAAAAGGAACAGAGTGTGAATCAAGCAAATCACAGGATTTCATTATGTAAAAAAAAGGCAGAAAAGAGACTGTGACAAAACAAACTGGGATGTTTGTGGCGGACATCTCTGTTTCATATGTGGAATGCAAGAAATGAAAACAATTTACAGGAAGCACCAACAGATGCAGAGGAGGAAGAACATAAACCTCATAAAAATAACACTCCAGACAATATTAGATATACAACCAAAATAAGGTATGGTGGCACCTAATGCACCTAAAAGTACTAGGGGGACAGGTCCGAGTCTAGGATATGGACAATATCACACTGTACAGTAACAAGACTGATCAATACATGGTGTCCTAAAATACTGTAGTATGCCTGATTACTACTGAACACTTATGTGGTGATGAAAAAAAAAACATGTAGGCACAATGCCTTATGAGCACAGGAGGCAAAAAGACCCTCCCCCCATGTAGAAGGACGTTCTACTGAAATCTACCGAAATTACACTTTCAGGGGTGTGTGTGTGTGTGTGTGTGTGTGTGTGTTAAAGACGATGACACATTTGCAAAATATATTGCGGAGAAGCTACATGTAATCATAGACTACAAACTGTTAATAACTGTAAACTTCAACAAATAGAATGAGGAAGTAATGTACAATTAATAAGTTCTCCATGCTAACAGAACAGGAAGAAGGGAGTTAGCAACCAAAAGGAAGTCACAGTACAGTACAGCAAGTCAGAATACAGTTACAGGAGTTATTGTAGTATCAGAACTATGAAGGATCAAGGGCCACACTGCTACAGCAGAAATAAAGGTGTACAGTTGACTGTTATGGGGTTGGGAAAAATAACCAGCTTGTTGGTAGAACAAAAATAAGTGTCCAGTGAGATGCAAGTAAACGGTGGACAAACAGTACAAAATATGAAAAGGCAACTTTTTGTACACATCTAAAGCTCAGCTGTAAACTTTACAACATAGCTGTACATCAGTTTTGTAAAGAATATGCTACTACTGTGAAAGTAACTTTTTATATAGTTTAGTAGATTGTTCACTGGTTTGTGTGACATAATTAATAAACAATGTTTTTAGTATGATGCAATGTGTTCAGAGTATTCTTTTTAACATAACAGTTTTCATTAGAATAGAAATTTAGCAGAAACTGAAAAAGTGATACTTGCATAGGACAGAGAAGTGTTTGTTCCACGAGTTTAAGATGAGTGTGTTGGAAAGGTATATATCGTGAAAATACGCAATCATACTAATGCTTTAACTTCTATAATAATCCCAAACCATATGCACAAAGGCATATGAAGTACTACTTTAAATTACCCAGAGATCAATATACCAACTGCATTTTTTTTTTTTTATTTTTGTGGGCACTTTTTCTGTTAACTTTCGATAACTGTTCCAATGAATGTACTTGTGCCTCTGACATTGCAAACTCTGCAATATGTGTAAATTATTCTGAAATGAATAGATGATAGTGTGTGCTGTTTGTTTCACAACATAATTTAATTTATTATCAAATAATTACATTAGGAAATATAATACTCTGGAACAACAGCAGTGATTGTAATACTGTGCATGCAAATATCACCTTTAAATTGTTGCTAACATAATAATAGCCTCAATACCTGGGTTGTGGATGAGAAGGATCCTAGGATACAGCCTACCTACCCAGTTAAGCCAATAAATGAATAAAGATATAATATAGAGTGAGGGGTTGTGTACAGGATGTTTAAATTTACAAAATATGCGATACCTGTCTATAGATTAGATGTGCAGTACTTGAGACATGATGGGGAAAACAAACTTAGCCAAGTAGAGAGTCAACTAGGTAAGATATACAAGTACACAGAATCCATCATCACTTTGCTTTCTTTCTCCAGAATGATGAAGGAATCAATCCTAAAGAGTCATATAGATGGCAGCACAGATGCTTATGATGTTACTCTGAATTTAAAGACAGCTAGAAGGAAAGCATGCGCTCTACAGCAGTTAACTTCAACCTTACGTGTTTCCTAAAAGCAGTTTCCAGAATGCTTCATTGATATAAAATGTTCTTATAGCCATTCCAAGTGGAAAAGCAGAAATGCAGTTTATAAGCACTTCATTGAGAATTACAAAACAGAATAATTAAGGCATTGTAGATACTCAACAGAGCTATGCTGACTTATTTATCGGATTAGTGTGTTTGTAAGTGGAATAAAATTTCACCTGAAACAATACCAGTCATTTGTACACCAAGAAGTGTTCCTTTAGCTCTTAACAGTACAGAGCAGGAATTGAAACAGCATATTAAATCTAGGTGAAAACATTAAGAAAGCTGAACTAAATGAATTGGTTAGTGGCAGGACTACAGTCAAAAAAGCAAGACAAACTTAGGATATGTTTAAATCACCAAGACTAAGAGAGATGGATTAAAAAGAGTGCACTACCCACTTCAGACTGTTGAAGCCGTTTGTTCATATAATGCCAAGTTGCAGATTCTTTTCAGGATTATATGTTCTGACAAATTAAACTTGTTGATGCCAGTCTCAAGCTTTATACTTTTACCATAACTTTGGGCAGATACAGGTTTCGTACACTACCTTTTCTCACATTTGCAGCACCATACACAAACAGCTGAGATAATGAAAATGATAAAATGACAAAGATGCCCTTCTTGTATGGGAAGCCAAGAAACAAAAGCATTACAGTACCTTTATTAAGTTACTACACAGCCTCAGTAAACAGGATAAATGTCAAACATGTAAAGTGTATAACTAATCAAGGAAAACTAAATTATGATGAACTAATTCAATAAAAAAAAATGAAACCACAGAATGTCAGCTTAAAAAAACAGAATTATTGCAGGGGAGGCAAGCTCTCATGCACTCCCATACGTCTACACCTCTAAACATACTTACTCCAAGATCTCAAACATTTGGGAGGGGGAGAGAAATGTTCAGTGCTATGCAATATTGTTCCATCCAGTACTTTTTAATGAAACATAAAACTCAACAAATGATACTTGAAGATTCCAGTTTTGTTTCACAACTACTCAACAAACAGCATGGAATCCTGTGCAAAAATGCTATACATGGACCTATGTTTTCACAAAGGAAGGATTAAAACTAGATTCACATAAGATAAAGTCTACAATTACTATGTAGAAGCCACAGGACATTCAGCTACTGTGCGATTGGTTCACTATCTCTCCGAGTTTATATGAAAGTTACAGATAACTGTACTACTTAGGAAGTTGAAAGAGCATGATGTGGTCAGGTTTTGATCACAGGGACTAAATGGAAGCCTCGCATTAAATTAAGAGCTCCTCTAACCAGCCTTTAAGTTCTGTGAAGTGTTGCAACCTGTAAAAACTTTAAGTGGAGCTTCCACTTGGACTAGGTGCAGTATTACTCCTAGAATGTATACCTATGGTATACAGGTCTGGAATTCTAATAGAAGCACAAACAATGTATGCACAATCACAGAAAAAAGGTTACCAACTGTTTATTGTCAGAAATTCAATTTTTATGGCAAATTGATAACACTAGAATCTGATCAGAAACCATTATAAAGCATTTTAAGTTGTCGCTCCACAAGATCTGGAATTCTAATAGAAGCACAAACAATATATGCACAATCACAAAAAAAGGGTTACCGACTGTTTATTGTTGTCAGAAATTCCATTTTTTTCATGGTAAATTGGTAACAGTAGAATCTGATCACAAACCATAATAAAGCATTTTAATAAGTCACCCCACAAGACATGAACAAAACTGCAGGGAATATTAGGTATGCATGACATCAGGCAAGCAAGCTGTGTTGGTCTGTGAATTTGGCAAAGAAAGGTTTGTGTGCATGCATGTGTATGAGTGCAGCATTTTGCACTAACTATGAACATTGCAGTTCTGAACTCAAGTCATGCAGGTAACTCATGTTAAAGGTAAAGGTCATACTCAGAGATAAATTGCACTACAGATTCTATATAATAACAATGTGAATAAAAACACAATATTTCTAACGCACACTATTAAGGGTGCTAGTTGGTAAAGGAAAATTCCTGGATGTTAACACTAGTCACACTATACTTGTGAGAGAAAGAGTGTGATGATCCACTGAAGGGAACACTTACTCTAGGATGAAACAGTAAGAAAAGCAAGAATCTTTCTGAACTTAATATAATGGAGGTCAGTGCAACATAAACAGAAGAGCAAAATACCATTTTGCATGAATTTGTAAAGACATCAAAATTAGTTTGGACTTTATGTCCTACACTACAGAAGGATTGAAAGCTCAAACAAATTTAGTGAGATCACCAGCTCTGTGCCAAATAAGATGAAAGAAAATGAACATCCTACAGAATATTCAAATGTCTATGCATTAGTAGGGATGAAAAGAAAGATCTTATGTTTACCAGAGAAAGCCAAAGGCCTGATCATCAAGAGCAGTAAAAATTTGGGAGGCTGGAGGATGAGACAGCAGACATTCTGTCAAAGTGCCAGTGAACTTGTTGTATGCTCAAGGGTTGGTGGACACCACATGCAATTTTCTAAACTAACACACAATGTTTCTGCTTCAGTTCTTCTTTTAATAAGCTAGATCTCCCCCACTACTCTAGCTTCATAATGACTGAGCTTAGTCTTTTTCTCATTATACAGTAGTCATGACTCGTCTTTCATTATCATAGGCACTCTGAAAATGTTAGATCCTTATAGTTTAGAAAAAACATAATCACATCACCTGTCAGTATCTTGTAATGGACTAACTTGTGATTTAACAGCTCTAGTCTTTGCTTAAGAAAACTATCATGACCAATACAACAATCATATTGCATACTTGTCTCCTGTAATTGACTAGTCTCCTGAAGTTATGTTCTTACCATAATGTTCCATCTCTGCTGGCGATTTTCATTCATTCTTGACTGAAGGGTTCAGTTCCGAAACCTTGGAACCAACTCGGCCATTATATAAAAGCTTGTGTCAGCCAAAAATCTCGAGCTAAAGCCCTATAACAACCCCAAGACTAGTTACAAACGTCCAGGAGTCTCTAGGAAGGGGCAGGAGGGTGGAATGTTAAGAATGAATTAAGATCAACAACACAGATAGAACATTATGGTAAGAAAATGCAGTTGTGTACACTTACCATAAATGTAGATGTTTGAGTGTTTGAGTGTATTCACTGTTACAGTCATCACATTTGGGTTATCCTGCAAGGGGTAGCCCTCAGTCAGCCAGAGGCTTAGTATTTCTGTGTTGGTTCTTGTCGCTCCAGGACAGACGTCAGGGTCATCAGAGATATAAAATCAGGCAGCCGATGTCATTACATCAATTTTTCTTGCACTAACTGTCAGGAGCCCCCAGTAGGGAGCTAGGTTATGGTCGAAGAACACCACCAGTAGAAAGTAAATACCAAAATTTCTTTGTGAGGAGAGAGAGAGAGAGACAGACAGAGAGAGAGACAAGGGGGGTGGAGGGAGGGAAACCAGGACTGCAACAGTGAATACACTCGAACATCTACATTTATGGTAAGTGTATATAACTGTACTATGTTCTTAGTGTTTCACTGTTGCAGTCATCACATTTGGGTTGATTCCCAAAGCTGAAGAAAAGGGTGGAGGCAGTCAAGAAGAGTGAGGGCTGGCTAGTATGCCCTGAAAGACTGCGGTGGCAAAGCCTGCCCTGGATTTGGAGAAGATAGGCAGGGGGTAATGCTTGGTGCAGGTATGAACAGATGTCCATGTTGCAGCCACCAGGATGTCCGTGGTGGGGACCCCTCTGAGAAAAACTGCAGAGGTGGAAGTTGCTCTGGTAGAATGTGTCCTGACCCCCTTTGGGGGTGGCTTCCCATGTTGTTTGTAGCAGAAATGGATGCAGTGTGCTATTCATTTGGGGATTGTGTGTTTGGATATGGCCTTGGCCTCTGCTCCTACAGTGAGCTGACTAGCAATTGATCAGTTTTCCTAAAATATTTGGTCATGTCCAGATAGAATCTGAGCTGTCTGTGTACATTTAGAGAGTGCAGAATCCTTTCCCCCTTGTTTTGTGGGTTAGGGAAAATGGTGGGCAAATGAATGGATTTGTTGAGAGCCACACTGGACACCACTTTAGGCATGAAGGATGGGTCAGTCCTGAGGGAGACATTGTCAGCACGGAAAATGATGAAGGCTCTACAGCCATAAGTGCTTGTAGCTCTGATACTCTTCTAGCTGAAGTGATGGCCAGAAGCAAGGCTGTCTTCCAAGAGAGAAATTTTAACTCTGCTGAAGCTGCAGGCTCAAAGGGGGGCAGGGTGAGCTTTTCCAGCACAAAGTTAAGGTCCCAAGCTGGGGTAGAAGCTCTTCTGGGTAGCCTTAAGTTGTTAGCTCCTCTTAGGAACTGTTTGATGAGAGGGTGTGAGAAGAGAGGTGGCTCTGTGCTGAAATGAGCAGAGATGGCGGAGGCATGAATTTTAATAGAACAAAGGGATAGACCCCTGTGTAGTAGGTCTGACACATAATCCAGGATGAGAGGTAGGGAGGGCTTTGCTGTTCCAGCTCTCTGAGCCTGGATCCAGGTGAAAAACCTTTTCCACTTGTCAGCATAGGATTTTCTAGTGCTGGGGCACGTCTGGCCTCACGTATAACATCTAGAACTTGTTTGCTTAGGCCGACAGCTAGAAGAGAAGTCAGGGAATAAGCCAGGCTGCCAGGCTGAGGGTCTGCAATTGTGGATGCATTAATTCTCCATTTCTATGGGTGAGGAGTGTTGGGATCTGAGGTAGGTGCCATGGTGGCAGGGGTGACAGGCTGTGCAGCAGTGGGTACCCGTGCTGGTGTGGCCAACCTAGGGCAATTAGGATTGCCCTTGGTTTTTCCTCCCTTATTTTGAGCAGTACCCTCGAAATGAGTGGTAGAGGGGGAAATACATAGACCGAGAGGTTTAACCACTGGAAGGATAGAGCATCCACTTTCCAGGCCTTGCTGTGAGGTTCCCTGGTACAGAATTTGTAGAGCTGATGATTGGAGTGGGAGGCAAAAAGGTCGACCTTCGGGGTGCCCCACTTCTGGGTTACAAGGGTGAAGGTTCTGTGATCTAGCTGCCACTCATGTGGGTCTAGCAGGTTTCTGCTTAAGTTGTCTGCCAGACAGTCTAGAGAGCCTGGTAGAAATTGTGCTAACAGGTGTAGTTGCATGGCTGAGGCCGTGTGCCAAAGGGTCATTGCGAGACTGCAGAGACGATAAGAGTGAGTCCCTCCCTGCTTGTTGACATACCACATCACTGTGGTGCTGTCTGTCTTGATCAGTAGAGGCCCCGGGGAGAGTAAGGGTCTGAAAGCTGTTAGGGCATGCTGAACAGCTGACATCTCTTTTAGGTTGATGTGCAGATGTATTTTATTTGGGCTCCATTGGCCCTGAATGCATCTGCTGGCCAGGTGAGCCATCCAAGCATAGTCTGATGGATCTGTGGTGAGGATCTGGGTGACATGGGAAGTCCCTTGTTGTGGTTGCATGCTGATATCCACCAAAGAAAATCTTTCCTTAGACAAGGAATCAGTGGTATAAGAGTTTCCAGGTCTTGAGAGCGCTGAAACCAAAGGCTTTTTAGGTAACATTGTAGTTTCCATATATGCAGTCTGGCATATGGAATGAGAAGAATGCAAGAGGCCATAAACCCTAGAGCTTGCAGGATTTTACTTGCGGAAAACTGGGTTCTGGTGGCTAGTTGAGAGAAGTAGCCTGTCAGGTAGGCTTGTTTTTCTGAGTTAGGAATGCCATCTGGGATGCTGTGTCCAGACTTGCTCCCAGGAATACAATTTTTTGTGTGGGGACTAGTTTTGATTTATTTTTGTTGATAGTATACCTCAGGGAGGTCAGTAGGTCCTTTACAAAGGTCAGGTGCTGTAGCAGCTTTTCCTGACTGTCTGCCTGAATCAGGCAGTCGTCTAAGTATGGGTAAATTTGAACATTTCTTTGTCTGCAAAAAGCAATGGCTGGAGCCAGGCATTTTGTGAATACTTTGGGAGCAGTAGATAAGTCAAAGGGAAGCACAGAGAATTGAAAGTGCATAGATCCTGCCCTGAAACGTAGGCATTTCCTGCATGATTGAGAACATGGATTCTGACTTTCCTGCCCTTCCGTTAGCTCAACAAACAGAAAATTTTCGGAGGACTTTTCGTCGAGAACCGGCGTTTTCACAGAAAAACGCCCAAGGTCAGAAACGACAGAGAGAACAGTTTTCCTATTCAGCAAATGAACAGTATGGACAGGGAGGATACAAACGAGGCAAATGGTGAGACTGTTATGTTAAATACTAAGGATTATGTAGTTAATCTATCAGGTTACATGTTTAATAACGTTGAATTGTCTGTGTTAAATCGAGGCTTAAAGTTTATTCCCACTGTTGTTACTAGATTGCACGATATAAAGAAAGATGTTTATGCTTTTGGTAGGAAGCTGCATTTAAAAAGTTATTTTAACCAACTTAATATGTATTCAGATTGTGTTTCTGATAGTGAGGATGGCAGTGGCATGTCTGACAGTTTTTACTCTTGTACTTCAGAGGAAATGGTTAATGCTTATTGTAAGTTCAATACTGAAAATGTTCCTGTTGTGAGTCATTTTATTCCTAATGATTTAAATCCTGATGTTTGCAATTGAATCAATTTGATTAATTTTTTTACTGAGACTTCATATGACAATTTTATGAGTAATAAGAATAATATAAAATATAACATGGCCTTTGATGAATGGCAAGTGTTGTTAGAATTAAGTAAAAAAAGTGAAATTGTTTTTAAACCATCAGACAAAGGCAATAAATTAGTAGTTATGGATTCTATTCAATACTTAGGCATGTGTTTGGACCATTTAAATGACGTTACAACATATAAAGTGGTAGATATGGATATTTACTCTGCTTCTTTGTTGGAGTATAAAGAACATATCAGCAAAGGAGTTAGATTAGGATATTTTTCTCCTTTAGACATGAAGAAAAAGTTTGGTATAGAAGGGTGCCGTATGGCCAACTTCTACTGTTTACCAAAAATTCATAAAAATGTAGCCAAACCTCCGGGTAGACCAATAGTTTCAGGACGTCAGTATTTCCTTTATAATTTAGGAACTTTTTTGCATAATTATTTGGCAAAATATGTGAATAGACTACCTTCTTATATTGTCAATGTGTTTGATTTTTTTGAAAAGATAAAAGACATTTCTTGGAATAAGAACATGTACTGGATGACCATCGATGTAAAAAGTCTATATACCAATATCAAACATGGGGCTGGTATAGAAGCCATCAGATTTTTTCTGGGTGATTCACCTTCTACTGAATATTTGGTGGATTTGGTACATTTCTCACTAACACATAATTTTTTTGAGTTTAATAAGGTTATTTACCATCAACTCAAAGGAACAGCTATGGGGGCTTCATTTTCCCCCATGTATGCTAATTTGTTTATGGGCCTTTTTGAGTCGGAAGTCATTTACAGGCATAGTTGTTTTCATTGTCATGTTATTAAATATTATAGATACGTAGATGACTTGATCTTTTTGATAGAAGGGGGTCAATCTTCTATACATCAATTTGTATCAGATTTGGATATAAATAGGTTCAATTTAAAATTTGATGGTGTAAATATTGGTACTAGAGTCCCATTTTTGGATACAGTACTGGATATTTCAAATGGGTATAGCTTAGTTACTTCTATAAATAAAAAATTTGAAGGTGGTTTTCAGTATGTGCATGGCACTAGTGACCATCCACCTCATACTTTGCAGGCTTTGCCTTATGGAGAAATGCTAAGGGTCTATAGGTTATGCAATGAAGCACGGACACGTGATAGAGAACGGTTTGCTATGGCAGAATCCTTTATAGCTAGGGGTTATAGCCAACAAATAATGAAAGACAGCTATCAGCGTCTGAATAATAATGAAAGACAGAGTTATAATCAGTGTGAAGTTAGATCTGAAAGACATGGTGTCAAAAGTTATGGACATCATGAAAATAATAAGGAAACTGTATATTTTGTGTCCACATTTGGATGCTTTACTGAAGAATTTGTAAAAATTATCAAACAGTTTTGGGGTTATTTATGTTCCTTAGATAATATCCAAACATGGTTAAATTTAAAGTTAAAATTCTCTTTTCGTAAGGGTAAGAATATAAAAGACTTTCCAGTCAAAAGTAAATATGAGCCACCTTTGGATGCATTGCATCAGAATATTACTTTAGTTGGTACCTATCCATGTAATAAATGTAAAGCTTGTAAACATATTGTACCTGAATTTTCATATATTAATGGCATTAGATTTAATACCAAACAACAATTTTCTTGTACTTCTGAGTGTGTTATATATATGCTTTACAATGTCCATGTCATAAGATCTATATTGGTGAAACGAAACGTGCCTTTAAGGTGAGATTCTTAGAACATGTGAGGGACATTGAAAATAAAAAGGAAACTAGCCCTATAGCCATGCATTTTTTGAATGTACATAATGGTATTAGTAAAGGATTACAGGGCACTGTTTTAGAACAAATACAAGTTAATGGTTATAATAATGTAGATATAAAATCAGTTCTTTTGCACAAAGAAGCTGTATACATGTTGAAATTTAAAACAATGTCTCCTTTGGGTCTAAATGAGGACTTTAATTGGAGAGTGTTATTTAATTAATTGCCAATTTTTATTGGTTAATTGTATAATTGGCAATTTTGTTTTAGTATAAATTGTACTGTGGTTTCTGATGGTTTTTACTCCTTGAAGGCTGTGGCCGAGACGTCAGAGTTCTTTTTAAATAAACTGCTGTTGGCGGATCGCTTGGCTGTTGTTATTTCCTGCATGATTCCCTGATAGGGATGTGCAGGTAGGCCTCTTTTAGGTCTAGGGTGGCTAACCAAGCATCCTTGGAAAGCATAGGTAGAAGTTGCTGGAGGAAGAGCATTTTGAATTTTGGTATCACCAGAAAGGGGTGTAGAAAGGATAGAGCAAGGATGGGGCACCATGTGGCCTCTTTTATGGGTACCAGGAAGAGTCTGGAGTAGAAACCTTGGCCTATTTGTTCTGCAGGAACATGTTCTATAGCCCTCATGGAGAGCAGGGAAAGGACTTGCTTTTTGGCCTCTGCCCACTGGTTTGGAGGAAGCTCTGGAAACCCTTTTGGGGTTGGCAGAGTGTGGAAATAAAAATTGTATCCATGTAACACTATGTTGAGGACCCAGCGGTCGTTGGTAATGGTGGCCCAGATGCTTGCGTGGAAAGAGAGTTTTCCTCCTAGGAGCATGAACAGGTGGGCAGAGGGATGGGGTGGTGGAAGTGTAAAGTCATTGCGAGTTCTTGCCATAAGGGGGGTGGCTTTACACTCCCTGGTTTTGAAGAGGAGGAACTCCGTTGCTTAGATCTGTACATTCCCTGGGGCTATCTGATAGGGCTGCTTGACCTGGGTCTGGACTGAGCTGGCCTGGAGGGGGCAGGAAAGGACCAGTGCTTGGAGGGGCAATGCCTACTGAACCTCTGTGGCTGGACCTGTAAAACGTCTTTAACTGTCTGCATAGATTTAGCTTTTTCTTCCATCTTTTTTAAGACCTCTTCTGCATTGGTGCCAAATAAGTTGTCTTTGGTTCAAGGGTGCGTCCAATAATTTGGATTTGACATGATCTGACAAGGTCTGTTCCAAGCATGCCTTCTAAGGACAGAACCAGTGACTGCTGCCCTGCAAGATGCTTCTAGGGCATCAAAACCACATTGTAACGTGTGCTTAGTTACTTGACTTGCAGAATGCATTAACTCTTGTAACTATTTTCTGCATAAGCAGGAAAAGAACATATTTTTTGTTTGAGGAGTTCCATGGTATGTTGCTGATATTTCAGCATGTGGAACTGACAATTTAATGCTCTAACAGCAAGATTAGCAGAGGTTTATACTTTTTTACCCCATCTGTCTCAGGAATCCCTATCTGGGGGGGTGGAATTCTTTGCTGAAGTTGCTTTCATTCCTTTAGGTCCTCAAGAGATGACCTCGGGGTCATAAGTTGGATTTTTGAAAATAAATTTGTGAGATTCAGGGACTCTATAATACCAGTCAGGTTTCCTGGGAGCAGGATGGAGGGTGTCAGGAGTCAGACTGGATTCCATAAAAACATCATCCACAACATCCAGGACAGGAGGAATGGCCAAAGGTCTGTGCTGTGGTAGATCTAAGAATTCCCTGAGTCATCGGACTCCTGTTCAGATAAAACTACTGGGGACAAGTCTCTTTTTCTTTTGGAAGGGGTAGGTTTGGCTTCCCCTAATAAGCATTATAAGGTCTTCCACCATTTTAAGCATTTGGGGCTGAGGCAAGGAAGCAGGTGCCTAAGCTTGGGTCATCGTTTTTTTGGGTGTGGTTCATAACCTGGGGCTTAGACACTCGGTAGTTTTCGAAAGAACTGAAGATGCAAAATAAGTCTGTGTCGCGTATCGGTAGTGCAAAGTACCTTCTTGGAAGCCGGTGTCTGATCAGTGGCTCCGGACCCGTCCAAAAGTAGAGACATCCGCAGGATCCTTAGTCGAAGAAGAGTCTTGCGGCATACCAAACTCCGAAAGGGTCTCGGTTGTGGCTTGTGAATCCATAGAAGCGGGCATCAGGGGCTGCGAAAGTGCCTCACTGAGCACCGGAGAACTGACGACTAGCTTAATGGAAGTGTCGTCCGCAGATTTTGGACCTCTGTCTCTGTCTTTATCCTTATGTTTTTTCGGAAGATCGGTAGTCGGATGGCTTACCAAAGCCATATCGGAATTCAAGGACTGAGCAAAAATATCTACATATAAGTAAATATAATAAGGGCCCGACAATGTATAGTTCTGGCGTTGAACAAAGCACAAAAGCGACAGCGTGGGGACGTCGTGGTCTTGGCCTAAACAGGTGACGCAGTAAGAATGGAAGTCTCAGTGTGGTATTTGCTTTCCACAGGCGAGACAATTGTTAACTTTTTCTGACATCGGTTAGAGCAAGAAAAAAGGATCCCCAATGGGGTACTTAGCTTTAGAAGACTTCAACTTCAATTTGGAAACAAAAACTCAGAACTCAGGTATCAGCTGACCAGCACTCGTGCGAACTGCTTCTGCTTCAGGCTCCTCAGCAAGAAAGACTGATGTAATGGTGTCGGCTGCCTGATTTTATACCTCTGACGACCCGACGTCAGTCCTGGAGCAACAGCAACTGACGCAGAAATACTAAGACTCTGGTATTTGGGCCAACTGAGGGCTACCCCTGGCAGGATAACCCAAACGTGATGACTGCAACAGTGAAACACAAAGAATATCATAACTTCTTTTTCTGATGTTGTCAATCTTCATTCATTCTTGACTGATGGGAATGAGTCCCCAGCTACTTTAGATCCTGGACAGCCCTAAAGAAGGATATTCCTGAGCACCATAGAGCCAAAGGATGCTCTTCCCGAGAACATATCTAATTTGTAATGCGTGATAAAGGTATGAGGGGTAGCTCAAGTTCTAGCTGTGCATATGTCTTCCATAGAAGCTCTAGAATGGAAGACCATTGAAGTGGAAACAGATCTTTTTAAATGAGCTCTAACTTTGTTGGTAATTTGAGTTTATTCTGATCGTACATAAGCGTAATGCAGTCTCTTAACCATTTTGATAAGGTGACCTTTGAAACAGGTTTTCCCAATCTGGTACCTGAAAAGGATAGAAATAGTTGGTCTGATTTTCTAGAGGCCTTTGTTCTGTCTAAATAAAAATGTAACTGCCTGTGGACGTCTAACATGTGCAAGAAGTACTCTTTGTTTGAAAAATTTGGAAAGAAAACCAATAAATCTATGGTCTGGTTGAAATTAAACTCTGACATCACTTTAAGAATGAAGGAGGGATTGGTTCTGAGTGATGCTCTTTCTTTGTGGATGATGATATATGGATGCTTCACAAACAAAGCCTGTAATTCTGGAATTCTCCTAGCAGACATGACAGCTACTAGAAAGATGGTCTTCCAAGATAAAAATTTGAGGTTACAAGTGGCTGCTGAATCAAAAGACTGACTAACTAAGCATTGCAAGACTAAGGTCAAATCCCAGGGCGCTACTGGATCTTTGAAAGGTGGTTTCAAATGTTGAGCGTCCTTAAGAAAAATTTTGCAAAGATGGTGAGACATCAATGAACCATCATCAAAACAGTTACGGATGGAAATTTGAAAGGGCAGTTAAATGAACTCCAATGATAGAAGTTGATGCTCCAAACTGAAATAAGCTGGCTAAGTATTCAAGGACCTTATCGACTGGAGCTGAGAAAGGATCTAGGCAGTTTGTATCCAACCAAATAGAGGATCTTTTCCATTTGTTAAGGTAAAGTTTTCTGGTGGAGGGTTTATGAGAAGCCAGAAGTATCTTTTGCACTGGGGAGGACAAATTTTTTTGCCTGTCAATTACTGGAAGTGGAGAAGCCAAGCCGTCAGCTTGAGATGTGGAAGGCTGGGATGCACCAAGCCCCGAGAATGAGATAACAGGTCCGAAGTTGGATCCAGAGTCAAATGGAGGCGAACCAGGTGAGGCCAGAGAAAGGGAAACCAAACTTGACGGGGCCAGTTAGGTACACTGAGAATCACTTTGCTTCTCAGCCATTTGTTTTTTCTCAGAAATTGGGTAATTAAAGGAATTAGTGGAAAGGCATACAGAAATCCCGAGGGCCAGTCCTGAACAAGTGCATCTCTCAGGGACTAGGGCAAAGTAGCTGCTGCATTTGTGGTTTGTGGGAGAGGGGAACAGGTAGTAGCAAGGCTGACCACCATCGACAAAAAATTTGGGATTGAGAGACCACTCGTGTGGTAGAAGGATACACCTGCTTAGTCTGTCTGCAATCACGGTGGAATTCCCCGGAATATGCCTTGCTATCAGAAAGTGATTGGAGGCGATTGCCCATTGCCAAACTCTTAGGGGTCCTGACATAGTGGGTAGAATCTTTCCCCCATTTGTTGATGTACCACACTACTGACATGTTGTCTGACTGGACAGCAATCATTACAGATGGAAGGGCAGACTGGAATGCTTACAACGCTAAAAGCACTGCCCTCAGTTCTAGGACACTGATGTGCAGATTGGCCTCCTGTGGGGACCATGCGCCTTGAACAGTCTTTCCCTGAAAATGCCCCCCCACCCCACCCTATCAGGGAAGTGTCCATGGTCACTTACAGCCTTGGGCTGAGGGGGGAGAAAGGACGACTCCATAAAACCTCCTCTGGCTTCATTCACCAAGATAAATCTTTCTTGCAGCGACTTGTAAGGATTGGATGAGACATGAGGTGAGTTAGAAGTGACCATTGTGATGCTAGGAGCCCCTGAAGTAGCCTCATGTGGTACCTCGCCAGGGGGACTAATGTTATTGTTTCTGCCATGGAACCAAGAAGTTGTAGTACCAGATGGGCAGGAACTTTGTCTTGTGAGAGAATCACTTGAAGTTGTGATCTCAACTTAAACAACCTGTGATGAGGAAAGGAGGCTATGTACGATTTTGCATTCAGTTTTTCTCCAATGGATTCCAGGTCTTGTGTGGGAGATGGTAGTGATTTTTCTTTGTTGATTACAATGCCTAAAATCTCGGCAAAGTGTATAAGAGAGTCTGTGGTGCAAAGCAGCAGATGCCTGGTAGGGGCAGTGAGTAGCCAGTCGTCTAGATATGGAAACACACAGAATCCCTGTAGCCTTAAATGAGCTGCTAAAACTGCCATGCATTTGGTGAACACCTTGGGGGCTGTGGTGAGACCAAAGGGCAGTGCTCAAAATTGGTAATGACTGGCTCCTAGCTGGAAGCAGAGACATATTCTGGAGCATTTGTCTATCTTTATGTGGTAATGTGTCCTGAAGATTTACACAGCACATCCAATTGTCCTTCTCTAAAAATGGAAGAATAAATTGAACTGCGACCATCTGGAATTTTGTCTGTTGTACAAATTTGTTCAATTCACTGAGATCCAAGACTGGCCTCCAGTCCCGTCTTTTTTGGCACTAAAAATAATCTTGAGTAAAATCCGGAACCTATCTGGTCTGGTGGAACTGCTCGGGCGACTCTTTTTTGAAGCAGTTTTTGAATTTCTTGTGCTGCTATAGCCCTCTGCCTGGGTGAACATCGGGGAATTGCTTTTGTGGTTTGGGGAAAAGACAGAAGAGAATGCGGTAACCTCTGGTAATCATTGTCTGCACCCAAGAATACAGTGTTATTGTGAGCCAGTCTGAGTGGTGCAGAGAAAATCTTCCACAGACTGCTTCCAGAGGTAAGCAACTGGGCCGCCACTCAGGGGCACTGGAAGCGTTGCCCAGAAAAGGAATTTGTGGAACCCTGGTTGCGTGGACCCCCTCTGCTACAGGATGAGTGTCTTCTAGAGGAGTTCCCCCCTCTGCCCCGGGGGGGAATACTCACTACGCGTGTCCCAAAAAGGCCCTTAGGTCTTCTTGAACTACATCTTTCCACTCCTAGAGTAAAGTCATTGTGGAGTGGAAAAATGTTTGCCCACAACAGAAAGGGTCTTCCCGTCCTTTTTATACCTGGCTATCATGTCTCTAACCTTCGGGCCAAGCAATGAAGTAGCATCAACCAGAGCGTTGACAAAGGAAGACTTAAAGGGTCCACAAAGTCACACAAGTGCATCCAGACATGACGTCTAATGGCAATGCTTGTACCCTTCTCTAGACGTCCCTTCGCCTGCATGTGCAATAAGCCGCATAGACGAATTCGAGATTAACTCCTGGGTGGCATGCTGCGAGGAAACCTTATCATGGACCTTGTTAGATACTGCTTCTGCCAGGGTATCAGAGACCTCAGTTATCAAACCCCTTTGGAGTCTAGTGAAGTGCGCCAAAAAATTCAAGGACCCAATAGTGAAGGTTGATGAAGCAAAGACCCGATTCCCAAATCTGTCCATCATCTGAGACTCCTGGGTGGGAGGATGGACAGTTGAACTCTCTTCGGCGAGTTCCTTCTATGTGGCCGCCGCCACCAACACGGCATCCACTGCTAGACCCTTAGACCAATGGGGCTGATCCTCTAGGCCTGAAAGAATTTTGACTGGTTTCCAGGGAATAGACTCTATGGTGTCAGGAGCCTTCAGCAGGCTGCATCACCCAAGTAGTAGATGGCCGGGCACGAAAAGCTTGCAATAAAATGGATTTCTCAGAGGATGGGTTTGAGGACTTCCAATCATCAATCTGTTTTAAAATTTCCAGGATGTCTCCAAAGGAGACATCCTCAGGGGGTGACCATGGGGACCCTTCCGCTTCATCGTAATCTATATCCTCAGTGACTGATTCTTCTGGAGAATCCAAGTGCTTCCTCTTGCATGATCTCTTATGGGGTGGCTCCTCAAGGGAAAGATCTGAGGACGACTCTGAAGAGAGGGAACCCTGCGCACTAGGGTATCTTGCTGCTCTTGTGCCCACTGTCTGGAAGTAGCAGATGGTGGCAGCTGCAAACCAGATGCGAACCAGACAGAAGAAAAATATGGCGCACTGATGGGGATGGTATGAACTGGGAGCCTGCTAAGGCTAGAGCTCTCACCATAATCTCAAAGACATGCCAGCCTGAAGAGGAATGGGAGCCCGGAACCAAGAAAGACAACCTCAGAAACAGGGTCACAGCCCACTCCGATGAGCCACCCTCCAGGAGAAGCAGAGAGAGGACTTGAAACTACCAAGGTACTGGGAAGCATAGATGGTGCCACAGAAAACAATCAGAGCTGATCCAGGAATCCTAGAACCAGTAGCCAAATCTCGTCTCATGGGTGCTATGGTTCCGATGAAGCCAAAGACCACAAAGTAGATTCTGGTACTTTGGTGAGATCCACCATCAGTACCGAGGTAGCTGACACTGGGAGTGTTGAATGGACTCAGCTGCTGACTCAAGAAGGGGTCTATTGAAGGGGAATATCTAGTCCAGGGGGTACTTATAATGTTGACCCTCAGCACCACAGACTGTTGAATAGAAGGTGAAGATGGGATCAAATTGTGGAAATGGCAACTATCAGTGTTGGAGAGGTCGTCGGCACCGAAGTCATGGTCAGTACCGAAGATGTCTGCATACTTTCAATAATAGATGGCACTGAGGTAGACTTTGTTGGTTTTGGTGCTGGAGCAGAAGGCAATGATATCTTTGACATTTTTGCTTTCTGTTCCAAAGAAGGTATCAGAAACTGAGATTTTTGAGTCTTGGAATTATGTACCTTGGGGGAAGACTGTACTAAAGGGCTCTGTTTTTTATTTTAGAGTCAGATTTAGGAGATTTTGAAGTCTCCACCTCAGAAAGAGCTTCACCAAAAAGACATTTCAACAAGCCCTTACGTATCAGTTTATTACGTCTTCGAGCACTAAAGCCCTTACAGAGTTCACATGGAGGTTGTATTTCTAGATGAGGGACACCCAAACAATAGCTGCAGGAAAGACGCCCATCTGAATTGGGCATCTTTTTGCCACAGTCTTTATATTGTTTAAACCCAGAGGTTCCTTTATGCTTTTCTGCCGTGTTATCTAGTCAAGTATAAGCCCGTAAGCACAAACATGCTCACTCGTAAAGAAAAAAAGGGGAAAGACAAGAGAAAGCTTTTTATTTACTTATATTATTTATTTATTTATTTTGAGTATACCAACTATTGTATATAAAGACTACCCAAACGGGTAAGAAGGGGTAGAGAAAGGATACCAACGATGGTATCAAAGAACTACCAATGGTAAGCGGGAAGGAGAGGCCCATACCAATGATGGCAAAACAGAGATATCTTGAGGTAAATACAGGGTTAGAAAGTTTCAAATAGTGTCACTCTCACAAAAGCAAGGAAACTAGAGAATAGTAAATATCACAGAAAAGGAGCAAATGGTAGAATAATAGACAAATAGCAAAAAAAAAAAACGGCTGACGCATCCAATTTTATACATGGTAAACGTGATCTGAGGTAATGGGAAGAGAGGCAGTATGGGTAGAGCCTTAGCTCGAGATTTGTGGCTGGTGAGAGCTTTGTATAATGGCTACGTCGGTTCCAAGGGTTCGGAATTGAACCAGTCAGTGAAGAATGAATGAAGATTGACATCAGATATAAAGATTTAACAGTTCTAATATTCATCTATAACTTTCATAAAACATTACTTTTGATAGTTTTTTTGGTTTGTTTAAATCACTATATTTACTGCAGTCTATCCATGTTCAAGTGATCTTGGTGAGTAAACAGTGACTGTATTCCAGATTATCATGTTTCACAATAAAGACGCAAGTACAATTAAAATTATTACAGCTTTTTTATATTAGCAGTCCAAAGATGCAGCTTATCAATACATCAGCATTCATGTAGAATTACTGCAAAATACATTTTAATTCTGAATTAATTGGATTTCACATAAACACTACTTATATGTAATTTGGAACTCTGGTTATTTCATTCTCAAATGCACACAGATTTAGAAGCAATGAATGTCAGGCTTTTTGCTACAGACCAGTAGAGTGACTTGCTAAATTATTTTGCGGTTACCTGCATCTGAGATATTACTAACTTTGCAGCCTATTCTGAAAATACACATGTACTTGGCTACCTAAACATCCTTACAGAAATATCTAATATCTAAACAATAAACAACATGGGCCCACACAGGAGCTCCAAAGTTTGAAGAAAGGGAACATTTAATTCAACCTCAAATTGTAATTTCCATGTAGCCATCATACTGCATAATACTTTGATGTTAGTTTTGCATGGTTTGTCTACCAAAAACATTAAACATATCAAGCTACATTATGCCTAATGATGGTTTCTTACCCAGAATTTTAATAGCCGACAAACAGAAACTACATCCACTATGATGCTGTAGATCTATTCTTCTCACATTTAAACTGTACAGGGATATCTCCAGAGACCAAAGTACACATAACTAAAAGAAGCTCAATACATTACTATGTAAAATTTTTTTGCAAGAAGAGAAGCCCCTCCACACATTAAGTCTAAAACTGCATAAAGTACAGTTTTGTACCTACCATAAATGTAGATGTTCGAGGATCCACATTGCTGCAGTCCTAACTATTGGGTAGTCCGCTGTCCAGTCGGCCCGAATACCAAAGTATATGGCTGACGTCGGTCAGGGCGCATTAGACTGACGTCAGTACGTCAGGGTACTAATGCGCATGACCGACGTCATATCCTCAGTCTTTTCTTGCCCCAGATGTCAGAAGACCCTGAAAAGATAAGGCCAAAACCCAAAACTCCAAACATACCTGCACCAAAAATATGTACAATATCTACAAAATTAGCAGAAGACAACCTCACCTACACAACCACCCCTAAACACAGAGGGGAAGGAGGGAGGGTAAATTGGACTGCAGCAATGTGGATCCTCGAACATCTACATTTATGGTAGGTACAAAACTGTACTATGTTCTTCATTCCACATTGCTGCAGTCCTAACTATTGGGTAGAATCCCAAAGCAGAGGTAAGGGAGGCTGGCAAATCATAAGGAAGCAGGAACTGACAACATGCCTTGCAAAATAGCTGTGGCAAAACCAGCCCTAGACTTAGAGTAGAGAGGAAGGTGATAATGCTTAGAGAAAGTATGCACTGAACTCCAAGTAGCTGCCTCCAAAATATCCTTAGTTGCCACCCCTTAGAAATGCTGTTGAAGTGGCAGTAGCCCTAGTGGAATGAGGTCTAATCCCAGCTGGAATCTCCTTGCCATGATGGGAATAACAAAATGCAATGCAACACCCAATCCACCTAGAAATAGTTTGTTTTGACACAGGCTTGCCCTGTGAACTCAAAGCAAAGGAAACAAACAACTGCTGAGACTGCCTAAAATCCTTAGTCCTGCTCAAATAATAACGCAATTGCCTGTGTACATCTAAAGTGTGCAAAATCTTTTCCCCTTTATTTTGGGGTTCTGCATAAAAAGTAGGCAAATGAATAGTTTGGTTTAAAGCCACACTAGAAACCACCTTAGGCATAAAGGAAGGATTAGTGCGTAAAGATACCCTATCCTTATGAAAAATCAAAAAGGCTCCACTCCCATAAGGCCCTGCAACTCAGAAACCCTTCTTGCAGAAGTAATGGCCAACAAAAAAGCAGTCTTCCATGACAAGTATTTCAATTCAGCAGTAGCCGCAGGCTCAAAAGGTTGTAGAGTAAGTTTCTCCAACACAAAATTGAGATCCCAAGCAGGAGTAGGAGCTCTCGTGGGGGTCTTATATTCTTTGCCCCTCTAAGGAATTGCTTGAACAAAGGATGCGAAAACAATGGTGGGTCACAATCATAGTGAGCTGAAATTGCTGCAGCATGAATCTTAATGGAAGAGAAAGACAAACCTTTGTCCAGTAACTCAGTAAGATATTGAAGAGCCACACTCAAATTAGGCTCAGAAATCTCCAAATTGTTTGCTGCACTCCAAAATAAAAATCTCTTCCATTTTTCTGCGTACACTTTCCTTGTACTAGGTCTTCTGGCTTCCATAATCACATTTAAAACTTGTTGAGGAAGTTGAGACCTGCTATCTTTCAAAACAGAATATGCCAGGCTGTTAGATGAAGAGAGTGAAGCTTGACATTGAGCAGATGACCGTCCCTCTGAGACAACAGGTGTGGAATCAAAGGTAAAGGCCATGGAGGCTTCCTTACCAGACTCCTCAGTAATGGATACCAGTGCTGCCGAGGCCAATCTGGAGCTATTAAAATCATCCTTGGCTTGTCTTGTCTGACCTTTAGAAGCACCTTTGGAAGAAGAGGCAGAGGTGGAAAGCATACACATGAAGATTTTTCCAACTGAAAGAAAGAGCATCCACTTTCCAAGCTGTGTGATGAAACCCCTTTGTGCAAAACTTTGGCAGCTGGTGGTTTAGTGGAGAAGCGAACAGATCTATGTCTGGAGTTCCCCATGACACTGTCAATTTTGAAATACATGAAGATCCAGTTTCCACTCGTGGGGATCCATGATTTGTCTGCTTAACACATCTGCTAAGGAGTTCTGTGCTCGGCAGAAACCTTGCCTGAAGAGTTAGTTGCAAGCTGAGCGCAGTCTCCCATAAAATCATTGCTTGCCTGCACAATGGGTAAGAATGTGTTCCCCTTGTTTGTTGATGTACCACATGACAGTTGTGTTGTCTGTTAGAATCAACACCTGCCCTGGAAGAAGTAATTCCTTGAAAGCCATTAATGCAAACTGGACTGCTAACATCTCTTTCATGTTGATATGTAGATGCTGTAGTCTGGCAGGCCACTTGTCTTGTATCCACTTTCCATTTAGATGAGCTCCCCATGCAATGTCTGAGGCATCTGTCGTTAGAATCTGACTCGCCTCTGGTCGGGTCACAGAGAGTCCCTTGTTTAGGTGACATTCCTGAGCCCACCACAAAAATTCCTTTTGAATGCAAGGTATTATTTGAATGACAGTGTCCAAATCCTGGCAGTGCTGTGTCCATACATTTTTGAGATACCATTGCAGCTTCCTCATATGCAGTTTGGCATTGGGAAGCACCAGAATACAAGATGCCATGAACCCTAAGGCTTGAAGGACTGTCCTTGCAGTCAGCCCGGACTGAAGAGATAGGTGATGGAAGTAATTGGAAAGATTCTTTTGTTTGTCCGGGGTTAAAAGGCCATCTGGGCTGCTGTATTCAGTCTCACACCCAGAAAGCACATGTCTTGAGAGGGTACTAGACTGGACTTTATTTCGTTCACAGAATACCCTAGGCATCTTAGCACTGCTATGACATATTCCAAATGCTGTAGAAGATCTTCCTTTTCTTGAGCCAGAATCAGGCAATCGTCCAAGTAAGGATAGATTTGGATTCCTTTTAGCCTGAAGTAAGCTATCACTGGAGCCAGAACCTTTGTGAATACTCTGGGCGCAGTAGATAAGCCAAAGGGCAATGCAGAGAACTGATAATGAGAATTTCCAGCTCGAAAACGCAGATACTTCCTGCAAGTTAGTCTTATAGGCACATGAAGGTAAGCTTCATTGAGATCTAAAGTTACCATCCAGTGATCTTTGCCCAGCAGAGGTAAAAGCTGTTGTAACGTCAACATTTTGAACTTGGGAATGTCCAGATAAGTGTTGAGGATAGATAAATCCAAAATTGGTCTCCACGTGTTCCCCTTCTTCGGTACTAGGAACAGGCGAGAATAAAATCCTAGGCCTCTTTCTGGTACAGGAACTGGCTGAATGGCCCCTATTTGGAGCAACAGAGAAATTTGCTTGTGAGCCTCTGTTCTTTGTAGAGGAGGAATGTCTGGCATGCCTTTGAAAGGAGGCAAGGTATGGAAATAAAACCTGTAACCGTGGTGAATGATATCCAGAACCCATCTGTCTTGGGTAATTAAATCCCAATTTTCTTTGAAAAGAGACAGCCTTCCTCCCAAAGGTGCTGCCAGGCGAGAATGAACTGGCAGCTGGAAAGGCAGGTCATTGGGTCTGCTTACGAAAGGACTGACCCCTGCCCTCACTAGAAGTCTGAGCAGGGGAACTCCCTGTCCTAGGCCTAAAGGAACCCTGAGCTCTGCCCCTACCACGTCTAGACCTACCCCTAGACTGGGAATCATAAGCAGGATAAGACCATCCCTTAGAAGGCCAATTTCTACTAAACTTCGGAGGCTGCACCTGCAAAAAATCCTTAACAGTTTGCATAGACTTAGCTTTGTCCTCCATTTTCTTTAAGACTGCTTCCACTGGTGAACCAAACAACACATCAGACTGTAAAGGAGCATCCAAAATCCTCGTTTTAACATGCTCAGCTAAATTCTGATCTCTCAACCAGGCGTGCCTACGAAGAACAGAACCAGTGGCAGCCACCCTCGAGGAGGCCTGCACCGCATCAAAACCACACTGCAAGGAATGTTTGCCCACCTGTTCAGACACATGAACTAAATCCTGCAACTCTTTACACTCAATACCTTCCGCCAGAGCATCCACCTTAGATTGCAGTTGTGAAAGGAGATAATTCTGATATTTTAACATGTGAAACTGACAATTCAACGCCCTCATGGCTAAAGTGGAAGAAGTATACACTTTCTTTCCCCATCTATCCAAAGCCCTTGCCTCTTTATCAGGAGGGACAGGATTTTTAACAACTGAGGCCTTCACACCTTTAGGCCCCTGAGAGACAGTTTCCGGGTCTGCCCTAGGACTCTTAAAAAGATACTTATGAGCTTCAGGCACCCTATAATACCTATCCGGTTTAACTGGGGCAGGAGGCAAAGAATCAGGATTCAGGAAGCCTCTGCAAAACATCTTCCACCACATTCAGAACAGGAGGTATAGCTAAAGGCCTATGCTGGGGTAAAACAAGAATTCCCTAAGCCTTTTCCTGGAATCAGAGAAATCTTGACCTTCCCATTTAAAATGCTCCCTCATGGAATGTAGAGTCTCTGAAAATGAAAAATCCTCAGGAGGAAGCCAAGGAGTAGAATCATCCACATCAGAATCAGAATAAGGAGGATACTCCTGCAAGTCTTCAGCCGAAGACTCAGAAGCCTCTGAACATTGCTCAAAACTCTCAAACTCAGGTTCCACCCTAGGCCTCTTATCAGGAGGGGGCATAGAACCTCTTATCATAGTAATCAAATCCTCTGCCATTTTAAGCATATGTTTCTTAGGCAAAGACCCTGAAGCACTAGGAGAAACCCCCACTGAAGCTACACTTGGCCTGCCTCTCAAAGAAGTCTTGGAAACAGAAGGGGAGGCTCTAACCACCTTAGGAAGAGAGGGAAGAACAGCCACCTGAGAAGCCCCCTCAGCCTGGCCTACTTCCTGAGAGGATACATCCTGTAACAGTAAAGCCTCTCCCTGAGACTCCAAAGAAACACCTGGCAGAACCTCCGGCTCCACTGAGCCTTCCAAACAACCGACGTCTGGGACTGTCGGTTCTTCCCCTCTAGGCTTTGCTGCTTTGTCCTTGCGCTTTTTGGCCGAAGCCGGCGTCGGAGCATCCGACGGCATTTTATAATTACAACGCTTCCCAAACACTAACCTGGCACAGTCTAACCTTCTCTTAATAGTGCGTTTGTTAAATCTAGCACAAGAGCGGCATCCAACAACGTCGTGCTCAGGCCCTAAACAAGGTATACACAAAGTATGATAATCCCTATGAGGTATCTGTTTCCCACAAGAAATACAGTTATTCACTTTTTCTGACATCCGGTTAAATACTGAGGCAAGAAAAAACCAAAATAATCCCCAACGGGGTACTTAGCCAACTTTGATTCGGTCTGAAACTCTGACTTCAGAAACTTTCAGAACGCCAACCTGCACTCGCAAAATGCTTCTGCATCGGACCATGCGGCAAAAAAGACTGAGGATATGACGTCGGTCATGCGCATTAGTACCCTGACGTACTGACGTCAGTCTAATGCGCCCTGACCGACGTCAGCCATATACTTTGGTATTCGGGCCGACTGGACAGCGGACTACCCAATAGTTAGGACTGCAGCAATGTGGAATGAAGAACATCTCAAAGAAAGGGCAAAGTATTTTTTTTTCATTTCAGTCTTTTTTCAAGTAGGATTGCAGTCAGTCAATGTAAATACCATAAAACACTAAGCAGTGAAATGTACAAATCGGCAAAACACAGCCAAGGAAATATAACCAAAGGAAAATACCCAAAGTGGAACAAAAATGACAAATTACAAGGAAGTGAAGGGAATCCTAGAAAAAGTCCAAACTCATTTCAGTGAACATCTCTATAGTACAACCATATTGATACAACCTGCCAGCATCAGCTATTTTTTTTTTTTACTTAACTCAGCTACTGTACATGTATCAAAACAGGGTACTCAAATTAAACTAAAGAGAATGTATTTACTGCAGCTTCTTACCTTCATTTTTTGTGTTAGGACGTTCCACTTTTAGAGCTAGATCAACAGTCCTTTCTGGCTTTTCTCTGTGGGAAGACAAACAAACCAACAAATAACTAAATAAAAAAAAAACAAGTATAATATGATTTTAAAGGGATTGTCAACAATTCTAAATCTACCTTTGCATTACAGTATGCAGTGCATAAACTCCCGAACTGCACTTCCCCCCTCAGGGAACGTTTTGGTCCTCATCCTCATATTTAAAATTAACTGCAAACTATGTGTTTTCCTTGCACAGACATCATTAAGGAAAAACAAAGAAATTTCACCTCAGTGATGTAGGCATAAGGCAAAGCATCTGTAGTATCCATAGAGTCTTTAACGGGCACACCATGGTGCATGCACGAAGGTGCCCCATTGAAGTATATGGACATAGCTCACATTACCAAATTATGTTGTCACAACTTGTAAAGCTAATTTGTTTTGGGCCATGGTTTAAAAAAAGTTTTTGAAGTTTTTTTTTATTAAAAAAATGACCCAAAAAAGAAAGGAAAGGCAAGCTGGAAAACACATTGCGGCACTTGACTCATCAAATGCCAAACATATATAGATGCATCAGCAAATCATTTTAATCACATACTTAGAAGCATCAAGTTTACTTAGTTGTATCCTTTTTATCAATTATGGAAAGCATAGCTGAATTCATTCATATCTACGCAGATTTTGTAAGCTTATTTTATTGGTGAAAATTTTGCAATATCAACAATTCAAGAAAATACCTATAATCTTATTTAACAAAAGTTAGTCAAAGGAATACTTTGCTCAAAATAAAGTAAAGTTGTGCAAGTAAACTTAGCATAACAGCAGATATTAAAATGATCACTGCTACAGTAGTCTTGGCTACAATGGATTACATCCTGCCAGGGATACAACAGCCAGCAAGCTACCAAGGCTTTAGAGCACCTTTCACAAGCCCAAATGGTCTGGCAGCTTGAGCTGAGCTGACTAAAAAAACAAGTTTGTCCACTAATCCTTCACAACATTCCTGCCAACAGAGTGGGGCTGAGCCCTGAATGGACTATACTGGGGGACTATACTGCAACAGTGATCATTTGATCATCTACTATTACAGTAAGTTTACTCACACAACTGTACTATGTCCATCAAACTGAGCATTGCTGCAGTAACCTTAGCTATATGGGTAGATTAGCCTAGCTTACTACATTTGAGAAGTATACAACTCCAGGAGCCCCTGGAAAATGGTCCTTGCAAAGCCTGATCTAGACTTACAGAAGTAATCAAGTTTATAGTGCTTTGTAAATGTACAGAGGACCATATTGCAGCTTCTATAATACTTCTAGAATCCACCCTTTCCAAAAAGCCATAGATGAAGCCTCGGCCCTACAAAGTGAACTTTGACCCTGCCCGGAAAAAAATTTGCCATGATGCATATAAGAAAAGGTAACAGACTTAGACATCCATTTGGAAATGGTCTGTATTGACGCAGGTTACCACTTCTTCTTACTGTCATAAGAAAAGAATAGATCCAGAAATCTGAGAGATTTAGGTCAGGACAGCACCTGAGTTGTCTGTGGAGATCCAAGGTATGGAGTCCATTCTCCCTCATTTTTGAGATCAGTAAAGAAAATGGGGGAATGGATACTTTAGCTTAAAGTAAACTTGGATACCACTTTAGGCATAAAAAGACAGATTAGTTCTTAAAGAGAAGTACAGTTGTGTACCTACCATAAATGTAGATGTTCGAGTGTATTCACTGTTGCAGTCATTACACTTGGGTTATCCTGCTGGCAGGCTACCCGCTGTCAGCCTGAATTCCAAAGTCTTGGTCCAGTGTCGGTTGCTGTTGCCTCTTCCCTGACGTCAGTGCGCCAGGGGTATAAAAGATACAGCCGACACCATTTTCTTCAGTTTTTCTTGCCCCAGATGTCAGGTGCCCTCAAAAGGGTAGGCTCAAAAACATTGCTAATAAAAGCATGCACTAAAATAAACAATACCTTCATCTACAAGCAAATACACCACATAGGTTGTTTAGGATAGAGAAGTACAGATAAGTCCCAGCAAAGAAAGGGGGGTGGTGGGTGGGTAACCTGGACTGCAACAGTGAATACACTCGAAAATCTACATTTATGGTAGGTACACAACTGTACTATGTACATCGCGTTTCACTGTTGCAGTCATTACACTTGGGTTGAATCCCAAAGCTGAGGTTGGGCGGCTGGGTCTAAATAGAATTAGGAGTAGCTATAAGGTCCTGCAAGACTGCAGTGGCAAAACCTTCTCTAGATTTAGAGTAAAGAGGCAAGTGGTAGTGCTTAGTAAAAGTGTGCACTGAAGTCCAAGTTGCAGCCTCCAAAATATCCTTGGTTGGTACTCCTCTGAGGAAAGCTGCTGCCCTGGTAGAATGTGGTCTAATGCCCTAGGGCACTGGTTTACCATGTTGTGAATAGCAGAAACGAATGCAGTGTCCTATCCATTTTGAAATAGTCTGCTTTGAGATGGCCTTTCCTTGTGATCCTGCAGCATATGCCACTAAAAGTTGCTCAGTCTTTCTGAAAGCTTTAGTTTTGTCTAAGTAGAAGCGTAGCTGTGTATGTCCAAAGAATGCAGAAGTCTCTTCCCTTTATTCTGCGGGTTTGGGTAAAAAGTAGGCAAATGAATGGTTTGGTTAAGAGCCACACTGGACACTACCTTAGGCATAAATGTTGGGTTTGTCCTTAGAGAAACCTTGTCCAGATGGAAGACAATAAAAGGTTCCACAGCCATTAATGCCTGTAACTCTGAGACTCTTCTTGCTCAAGTTATTGCTAGGAGCAGAGCTGTTTTCCATAAGAATTTTATGTCAGCTGTATTGGCTGCCTCAAAAGGAGGCGTTGTGAGTTTTTCCAAGACAAAATTGATGTCCAATGCAGGTATTGGTGCTCTCCTTGGAGGTCTTGTGTTTTTGGCCCCCCTGAGGAACTGCCTAAGCAATGGATATGAAAAAATAGGTGGGTCTGTATTGTAATGAGCTGAAATGGCACAGGCATGTATCTTAATTGATGAGGATAGGCTTTGTCCAGCATCTCAGTTAAATATTGTAAAATCTGAGGAATATTTGGAACAAGCGTGTCAATTCCCTGTGCCTGGTTCCAAGCACAGAATCTCTTCCATTTTTCTGCATAAAATTTTCTGGTGCTGAGCCTCCTGGCCTCCAAAATGACATCCATAACCGCTTTAGAGAGAGGTGTATTCTGAATGGTTACAGTATCCACCATGCAGCTAGATTTAGCGTTCCAAGTTGGCTGTGCAGGATCTGATTGTTTTGTTGGGTCAGTAAATGAGGAATTTGAGGCTGTGTCCAGGATGGGCCTTGGGACAAGTTCCTTAGGATTGGGTACCAGTGTTGACGTGGCCAATCCGGGGCAATCAGTATCATTTGTGGCTTCTCTTGTCTGACCTTTAGGAGTACCTTGGGGAGGAGAGGCAGAGGAGGAAAGGCATATACTGTAACGTTGTTCCAGTGATGAGTGTTGATGACAGGACATCCACTTTCCATGCTTGTTTGTGATAAGTCCTTGTGCAGAATCTCTGAAGTTGGCAGTTGTGAGGGGAGGCAAAAATATCTATGTCTGGGTGTCCCCATTTCCTTATCATGCTGAAGATTTGTGGATCTAGTTTCCACTCGTGAGGGTCCATGAGGTTTCTGCTTAGTTTGTCTGCCAGAGCATTTGTTTTTCCTGGCAGGAATTGTGTTTGCAGGTACTTGGTAAGTCAATGCTGTGTTCCACAAAATCATGGCTTGTCTGCAGAGGGGGTAGGAATGTGTGCCCCCCTGCTTGTTTATGTACCACATGACTGTGGTGTTGTCCGTCTTTATCAGCAGCTGTCCTGGATGAAGTAGGTCCTTGAAGGTTGTCAGGGCATTTTGTACAGCTAGCATCTCTTTTTGATTGATGTGTAGATGCCTTTGGCTTGGGGGCCATGTGCCCTGAATACATTTTCCTGCCATGTGGGCCCCCCAGGCATAATCTGATGCATCTGTTGTTAGTCTTTGCCTGGCTGTGGGTAAAGTGAATGGCTGTCCCTTGTTGTGGTGACAGGCCTGTGCCCACCATCGAAACTCCTGTTGCAGGCAAGGAATGAGGGAAATTAATGATTCCAGGCTGTGGCAATGTTGAGTCCAAACACTTTTTAGGTACCATTGTAGTTTCCTTATATGCAGTCTTGCATATGGAATTAGCAGAATGCAGGAGGCCATGTAGCCCAGGGCCTGCAGAATTTTTCTTGCAGATAACTGGGTCTTTGTTGCCATGTTTTCGAAGTAAGAAGTCAAATGCCTTTGTTTGTCTGGCATGAGATAAGCCATCTGGGCAGTTGTATTTAAGCTTGCACCCAGGAATATTATCTCTTGAGAGGGTACTAGTTTTGATTTTGTTTCGTTTACTGTGTACCCTAGGCAAATTAGTAATCTTTTTACAAACACCAGATGCTTTAGTAGAATGTCTTTGGCCTCCGCTTGAATAAGGCAATTGTCCAAGTAGGGATAGATTTGAATTCCTCTTTGTCTGCAAAATGCAAGTACTGATGCCAGGCATTTTGTGAAGACCCTGGGCGCAGTAGATAAGCCAAAGGGCAGTGCAGAGAATTGGTAGTGCTTTGAGCCAGCTATGAATCTGAGGTATCTTCTGCAAGATTGTCTGATTGGGACATGCAGGTATGCCACTTTAAGGTCCAAAGTTACAAGCCAAGCCTTTTTGCCCAGCATGGGCAGAAGCTGCTGCAGAGTCAACATTTTGAATTTCGGAACGTCCAGAAAAGTATTTAGAATAGACAGGTCCAGAATCGGTCTCCATGCTTTGTCCTTTCTTGGTACTAAGAAAATTCTTGAGTAAAATCCTTGTCCCTGCTCTTGTTGTGGCACTGGCTGAATAGCCCTCATGTCCATGAGGGATGAAACTTGGTTTTGTGCCTCTGCCCATTGATTGTGTGGCAGGTCTGGCATATCTTTTGCCTTTGGAAGGGTGTGAAAGTGGAACCTGTAGCCCTGAGAGACTATATTTAAGACCCATTTGTCCTGGGTAATCATGTACCAATTTTGTGAAAAAAGTGCTAGCTTTCCCCCCAAGGGTGCTGCCAAAAGATAAATGCTTGGCACTGGCAGAGGGAAGTCATTGGGACTTTTTCCAATATGGCTGTGATTTGTCTTCTCCACTTTTGGAGGTAGAAGCACCCCACTGTTTGGGCCTGTATGAACCCTGGGGCTATTGTCTGTCTCTAGAGCATCTGTAGCTGCCTCTGTGTCGTGTCTGAAACGGGAAATGACCAATTCTTAGAAGGTCAGTTCCTGCTAAATCTGGGTGGCTGCACTTGTAAGAAATCCTTCACTGTCTGCATAGATTTAGCTTTATCCTCCATTTTCTTCAACACCTCTTCTGCCTTAACACCAAACAAAGTATCATGCCGTAATGGAGCATCCAATAATTTTGCTTTAACATGATCAGGCAGAGTTTGTTCTTTTAACCAAGCATGCCTTCTAATAACCAAGCCTGTTACAGCAGCCCTGCAAGAGGCCTCCAGTGAATCATAACCACATTGCAAAGTATGTTTTCCCACTTGTTCAGCTGCATGCAATAAATCCTGCAATTCCTTGTTCTCAGCACATTCAGAATTTGTCAACATTTTCTGTTTTAACAGAGACATTAAATATTGCTGATATTTAAGCATATGAAACTGACAATTTAAAGCCCTTACAGCCAAGGTAGCAGAAGTGTAAACTTGTTTTCCCCATCTGTCCAGTGCCCTAGAATCTCTATCTGAGGGGACAGGGTTTTTTGCAGTAGCAGCTTTGACCCCTTTGGGACCTTGTGAAATAGTTTCTGGGTCAGCAGCAGGGTTTTATATAGAAATTTATGAGAATCTGGAACCCTGTAGTATCTGTCTGGCTTAACAAGTGCAGGAGGTAAAGAGTCGGGAGACAGGCCGGACTCTGAAAAAACATCATCTACAATGTCTAGAACAGGAGGAATAGCAAGAGGTCTGTGCTGAGGTAGTAAAAGAAAGTCTCTGAGCCTTTTCTTTGAATCTGAATAATCTTGGCTCTCCCAGTGGAAATGCTCACTCATGGTATGCAAGGTTTCCCCAAAAGAATAATCGTCAGGAGGAGAAGCTGAAGGAATCCGCATCAGAATCCTCATAGGGAGGAATAGAGTATCCCTCTTCTGAAGAGGAGTCAGAGGAAATGGAAACCTGATCAGAGGAATCATATTCAGTGTCTTGCCTAGGCCTCTTATCAGGAGGGGGAATGGGTGCCCCTAATCAAAGTAATTAGGTCTTCGGCCATTTTGATCATCTGTTTCTTAGGCATGGAAGTCTATCCTGGAGAATGCTGTACTTGTTTTCTTGTCTTTAAAACTGTTTTAGTCTTTGTCTTTGATGCTGAAGTTGGCTTGATATAAAGCTGTGTACATGTCTGAAAGCACCCTCAGAAGCCTATGCCTGCTCAGCGGCTCTGGACCCATCTGAAGGATTAGTTTCCAAAGGCCCAATACCGTGAGCATCCAGAGGCCTAGCTGTCTCCACATGGGAGTCGGAGGCAGCCTGTGGCTCTGAGGTAGCGGGTGTCAGGGGCTGTGAAAGCGCCTCACTGAGAACCGGCAAACCGGCGACTGGCCTAGAAGAGGCCTCATCATCGGGTTTGGACCTCGGATGCCTGTCCTTTTCTTTTTCCTTGTGCTTTTTATGAACTCCGTTCGTCGGCTGTTCCGACGGCATTAAGTAGTTAAACCTTCGGCCAAAGTAATGAAAAGCAAAATCGTACCGACGCTTAATAGTGTGTTGGTTAAATCTAGCACAAAACCGACAACTAGCAATGTCGTGGTCAGGGCCTAGGCAAGGAATACAGTAAGAGTGAAAATCCTTATGAGGTATTTGCTTCCCACAAGAAATACAATTGTTAACCTTTTCTGACATTGGTCTGGAGCAAGAAAAAAGTTTCCCCAATGGGGTACTTAGCTTTATAGAAGACTTCGGATCTGAAATTCAATTTCAAAAATCTCAGGAGTCGGCCGACTGGCACTTGCGAACTACTTTTGCTTCGGGCACCGCGCGGCAAGAAAGACTGAAGAAAATGGCGTCAGCTGCATCTTTTATACCCCTGGCGCACTGATGTGAGGGAAGAGGTGACAGCAACCCGACGCCGGACCAAGACTTTGGAATTCAGGCCGACTGCGGGTAGCCTGCCAGCAGAATAATCCAAGTGTAATGACTGCAACAGTGAAACACGATGAACATCCCTATTTCTGTTGAAAATGACAAAGTTAACTCAGAGTAAGAGCTTGCAATTCAGGTACTCTTCTTGTAGAGGTCAAAGCAATCAGTAAAACTGTTTTCCAAGAACCTCAAGCCAGCCAGATCAGATAGTTCCAACACAAGTGTCAACTTCTCTAACACAAAATTAAGATCTGTAGAAGGAGCAACTGATTTTCTTGGAGGCCTCAAGTAGAATCCTTTCAGAAACATTTCGACATGAGAAAGCCTTGAAAGAGGAGAATCCATGGGTAGACGAGCTGAAATGGACAATAACTGAACCTTGATGGAGGAGTAAGACTGGCAATAGTAAAGTAACTGTCACAAACATTGCAAAACCAGAGCACAACTAGCCCTGAATGGGTGCTGGTTACATTACTGTTGGCACCAACTAGAAAACCTTTTCCATTTGCTAATATATGATTTTCTAGTAGTAGGTTTTCTTGCCTCTATTAGTACCTGGTGCATGTCCTCAGCAAACAGATGCCTAAAGGAAAATAAGACCCTATCATCCAAGGGGTCAGTTGAAGTTAATTGGGATCAGGGTGTAAAAAAAAAACCCTGACCTTGTGTGAGTATATCTATTCTGTGAACAAGCATGGCAATTTCCAAAAGAAGGAAGAACCACTGTTGCATGGATTAGAAAGTGAGTCACCACAAAGATCTCTGGGGGATTTCTTCTGAATCTTCAAAGTACACTGAATATCAGTTGAAAGGGTTGAAAAGCATTTAGGAACACTCCTGTCAAAGAAAAAGAAAAAGGTATCTGTTTTCTAGGCCTTCTAGCATGGAGCCCTAGAGCAGAATCATATCAGCTGATTATTTAGAAAAGAGGCAAAAGGGTTTACGAGAGAAACTCCCCACAGATGGATGAAATCTTGGAAGACCTTCTTTGATCAGGTTTGCATACATGAGGGTCTAACCTGTCCTGTTCAACTTGTCTGCCACAGAATATTGCTCTGAGGGAATGAAGGATGCCTTTAGAATGAGAATGTGCTGTGAAGCTATATCCCAAGCTAAAAGGGCTAATCTACAAAGGGGGTACAAAATGGTTCCCACCTGCTTGAAGATGTAGCATGACTGAGGTATGGTCTGAAACAACTTGAAGAGGTCCTGGGGGCAAACGATGACTCAGAGATTCATGTGCCTTGATCAGAGCACGGATTTCCTTCATATTGATGTGCTTTCATCTGTCCTAGGTGTATCATCCCTCCTGAAATTGCTTCCCAAGCATAGTCTGAGACATTTGAGATGACAGACTGCTTTGGAACAGGAAGGGATGAAGGGAGACCCACATTTGGGGATATTTTCTGTTTCCACCAAATATTTTTTCTATTGACAACCCCTAGCACTGGAACTTGAAAAGACAAGGGATTTTGACGCTATGACTAAAAAGATTTCAGATACCATTGTATCATTCTTATGTGGAGTCTTGTGAGAATCATAGACGCCATGAAACCCAAAATCCTCAGGTACTCCCTCGCTTTGACCAAAATATGACTGGAAAATCTCAGACATATCTATTTTTTCCTGTGGAAAAGCTTTTTGAACAGAGGTGTCTAGCTGATACCACAGGGATACAATCCTGTGTGAAGGTGTCAAAAAGGAATTTTGAATGTTCTCTTGGAATCCCAACTTGTGTAAGAGGCACCTCTTTCAAGTGAGAGATTCCTGACACTTTAAAAAAGATTCTGCAAAGATAAGCAAGTCATCTGGATATGAAAGAAAATTGATATCTCGTAGTCCGCAACAAGCTGGACCTAGCCACTTAGTGACCATTCTTGTTATAGTGAATAGTCCAAAAGGTTAAAGCAGAGAATTGATAAAGTGATCCAGACAGACGAACCTTAAAAAACCCTGAAATCTGGATGAAAAGAATGAGATAACCATCTTTTAAATGTTGAGTTACCAGAAAACTTAAAAGAGGAAGAACAGGTAACTGATTGGGAAATTACATCATTTTGAAGTTAGGCACTATGATGGACAGTTCCAAGAAGACAGTTCCAGAACTGGTCTCCAAGTAACTTCTTTCTTTGCCACTAAAACATCCTTGAACAAAAACCTTTCCTAACTTGGGAAGGAGGGACTGATTCCATCACTCTCTGGAACAGCATGTAATGAAGGACAAGTGGAAATAAAATAAGTCTGGTCTGGTGGATGAAGCATAACCTTCTGCCAAGGAGGAATAACCTCTCACTGCCATCTATAATCTTAATGAATTATTTGTAGAACTCTTGTCTGAAACTATCTATTGCCAAAGAGAAAAATGGAGATTAAGACTTTCTGTCAGACCTGGTAAGAAGCTGCGATCCCTGATAAAATCCTCTAAAGCTAGTTACGAAAACAAAATCGCCACTGATTCTAAAGACAACCACAAAGCAAGACTCTCAATGGCAACACTCAGATCTGCTCTGAGTTACAGCACAATGGCACTAAATATACAGACCCAACTGATATTGCCAACATCCTGGCAGATAGGTTCAGTGATAACTTTACCCCCCTCTCACCCCCTAAAGAGCCCATCTCTATACCGGAAGAATGCAAAGTTCCTGTAATCACGGCTGCACAGGTAAAAACCACACTCTCCAAAGCCAAGAACACAGCATCCATGGGACCAGACAACATCACAGGCTGCGTTCTACACGAACTACAGAACGAACTGGCACCCCACCTAAGTACCCTATGCCAACAGTCTAAAAAAACTCCAGCTATACTCTGTTGCATATCGCCTACACAGAGGCGACCTCTGCTTAACTTACAAGGCCATGTCTAACCCTGTGCTGTTGGATATGCTCCACCTAAAGAAATCCCAATCCCACAGAGCCACACACTCCAGGGAACTAAACCTTGTTGTCACAATGAACAAGAGATGCTCGAGGGATAGGTTCCTGACCCAGAGACTCCCCATACTCTAGAATAGACTGCCCATACATGTCAAACAGAGCGCCTCTTTGACCTTCTTCAAAAGGAACCTTGACAACTGGATGGTAGATGGGAAATTCACCCCATGAATCACGTCAGTCGCCCTAACAGATGGGTCCAGGGAAGTAAAAACAATCAGGGAATTGTCATGTCTAGGCTTGTATAGGCCCTAGGGCAGATAGCATAGTACCAACCTATGAACCACAAAACCAGTAACATCCACAAAGAAGTACTGAGACCAGGAGCTGTACCAATACCACTTTAACGATAAAAATAAAAAGCTTTCATCCGTTAGGTCTTCATTAGAATGGTAAATGACACAAAAATTAAGGTTTATATAGGGCTCACCAACACTTAATTGAATCCAATTACAATTAATAAATAATTATACAACATTCACCACTTTTAAAGCCCATACCCACAAAAGTACAATTGGATGACCATCCAATTTTACATGAATCCTAATTGTGCATTTCTTAAATAGTAATGGGTGATTTGTTTTGATAAAAAGTACTAATACTATAATAATTCATCAGCTAAAAATGCAGTTTAAATATATTAATAAAATATGTTCTGATTATAAATATATACATATAATTAATATGAACATTGATTTTTTTTTTTTACTTAAAAATCTTGTGCTGAAAGTCAAGTTAGAAATAAAAACAATGACAATAAAATTGTAAAAAAGCTAAAATCGATTGTCAAAAAACATAACCATGTAAAAATAAACAACGGTAGTAAAAACATTGACAACTGTCCATCATATTGGTTGCAAAACACCCCTGATTTGTTGTCCAAATACAATACAACAATGTTAACACTGAGGAAGAATCAAACCAGGTTGATGTTTTTAGTGTAATCAAACTTTAATAACCGCTATTCATCCAAAGAACTTCTTCAGAAACACATTTCAACCCAGAAAACAATTCTCCTCTTTAAATAATTAATGCAATTAAAACACAGTCCAAAAAGCCCTTCTAAAATATTTGTGTTAAGTACATTGCGTGCAATCAATACCAAATTCTTAAAAATATATGCAATAAATAATGCTGTTAATTATTTTATTTTTTACCTCCTAATTTTAGGTCCATTTTCTTTTAAAACATTTAATGTTGACAGTAACATTTAAACCAGGGGTAAGGTATGAGGCCAGTTGAAGCTGCCATTCTGCTTCCCTTCTCTCAATAAAATTTCTATAGCTGCCTCCACAAGGATCGCGGCTCACTCCTAAAATAGAAAAAGTGAACTTTTTCCAGTTCACAGATACCTTGGTATGTTTATACAATGCATTATCATTTTTTGTTTTCATGGCATAACAGGTGTTTTTCTTGTTTTTGGTCATTTTTTTACACAGAGCCTGGTCAGCGTTGCTGTTTTTGGAGTACAATACAACAATGGTTGAACATCCAAGATTTAAATGTAGAAATTTGTTTTTAGTCACAGCAAACTTCCAACAAGAACCATCTCATGGAGGCTGTGGCCATTTGTGGAACTGAGTATTAGCTGCCATTCTCAGCTCTTTCAGCTCTAATATATCCTTCCAGGTTCCTACCCTTCCATCAAATCTCAAACTGTCTAAAACGAATAATTTAAACTTGTGTGTGGCATTGCACTTAATGTGCTTACAAAGGGCATTTTGCTCATCACTTCTACCTATGTCATATAAGTGCTGATATATTCTAGTCCTAAGGGAATTATTAGTTCTCCCTACAAAAAAAGCTGGGCATTTTGAGAACTCTGCCACATAAATGATTGCCTTACGGCCACAGTAGAATTTGGTGTTTAAAATAGACTGGACCATACCCTGAAATGTAAAACCCAGATCCCACCAATATGTTACTACACTGGTTGCAGCGGCCACATGGCCTCATTGAACAGTTCCTATCGCTCTAACCTACTCTCTCAACTGAAGTTTTAAAACAAATATCCTTCTTGTATATTAATCTAGGAAGGACCCCAAAGTCCTGAAATGGCTCACCTAACCCATGAAATACTGCCCAGTTCTTAACAGTAACTGATTTCAGTTCGAAGAAGTCAAGACTCTCTACTAAGCAACACCTTAGCTAAATTCCAAGCACCTTCAAACCCAGTAAACACCTAAGAATACACTGAGCTATTTAAAAACATCTCTGTATAGACATATGATAGCTGTACAGAGTAAGCTGTGCCCACTAAAATTAAGAATAAGACAAACTCAAAAGACAAGACACCCTGGTGGAATCACACTATCAGTTATACAACAAAAGAAAGAAATCTTGACCAAGCATAGGAGGTACAAAGCCATACATACGAAAAGCCCAAGATGTTTAACAAATAGCGTGAAACGCAACCTCTCTGGTCCACTTGAATCACTTTTCAAATGGAGCCTTCCGTTAGATTTTGTGCCCAATGAATAGAAGATGGCTACAGTCATTTCCCTGTACAAAGGAGGTCCAGCCATTGATCTGGGTAACTACAGGCCCATAAGTTTTATCAGCCTCATATGCAAGGCCATGGAAAGACTCATCTTGGGCAAGATAAATGAGGACATAGGTAACATGCAAACACTGGACCTATCACAGTTAGACTTTGTTAAAGGAACGTCATGCCTATCAAGTCTGGTGAACTTACAGATGGTCACCAAAGCACTGGATGAAGGCAAGACTGTACAAACAGCTTACCTTGACCTGGCCAAGGGTTTTATTAAAATACCCCACTCAGGCATTACAGACAAGCTTACTAATTTAGGTATAAACCCTTTTACCACTCATTGGCTCACTGATAGGACCAAGTAGTTCAAAACAGATGAGGCCACCTCCACCAAGAGGCCACCCAGTAGAGGAATCCCCAGGGCTCAGAACTGGGCCTGCTCCTTTTTGGTATCTACTTCTCTGAAATGGAGGCAAATGCTGAAGGTTTACGGTTAACTAAGTTTGCAGAGTACTGCAAGCTGGGGGTTATCATAAATTCCCCTACAGACACTAGCATTCTTCAAGATCATCCATCTCTGGCTAACAAATGGTGCCAAAGCCATTATCTTAAACTCAATGTTAAGAAATGCATAATTGTACACTTTGGGAACTCAACTATCCTGGCTAATTACCATGTTGGTAATATGCCCCTAAAAGTTGACCCCGTGGTCAGGGATCTGGATATGCACGTAGACAGTAGCCTTAACCTTTGACCATCATGTGGCCACAGTGGTACGGAAGTCCTTCTATACTGTGCAACTTATAAGTAAGGGCATGATATCTAGGTCCAAGGAGGTCATTATCCTACCATACTTCACCCTTATCAGACAAGTCATAGAGTACAATGCTCCCTTTGGTATGCACCTGGCCAGGCATATGAAGCAACTAGAGCTACCTCAAAGGTTCCTTATAAAAAGGACACAAGGCGCAACAAACCTGCCTTATGAAGGGCGCCTTAAAGCCCTGTCCCTCTACTCAGTCCCCTACAGATTGCTGAGGGATGATCTATGCCTGGTTTAAAAGGCATCTCTGCTTCAGCAAAAAGGTGAGCTAAGCTTTTGTTATATATTCATGACCCCACATCATTCATTCATTGACTTATTCTCCAACTACCAACTTAATCCAATCCAACTTAATCCAATCCAGAGTTGCAAGGGGAGGAATCAGTCCTGCCACTCAATGTTGCAAGGCACAGAAATTTAGGACAGGATGTCAATGTATTATAGAACACACATCTACCTGTAACTTAGATAAATGCTATTTTGCTTGCAGCATATCTTTGAGATGTGAGGATAAATTCCAGCACCCAACAAAAATCCACATGTACAAAGCTAGGACAAGCAGGCAGTGCACAGAATGCAGACAAGCTAAGAACAGAAATGGATAATAAGGTACTATGAAGCATTTACGCCAACCACAGCAACTCTGTACTGCTAATGCTCCACATATAGTTTAAATATGGTTCAAGAAATCCCCCAAAATGGACAGAAATGTGCAAATGCAACTTAACAGTTCTATACATTTAAGGCTCTGCGGCTCTGAAACGAACTAGTCCTGTCACAGTTTTTTATATATTCCTTTTCTGCATGTTACATACAAGAGCATCCATTTACTTCCATAGATTTAAAGGAGAATTCCACCCAAATGTTAAGTTTTTATTTCCTAAACAATTATTTCCTTCCTTGTAATCCAACACTAACCATGGCACATACAGAAAAAATCATTTAATAATTATTCCACTTGTTTTATGTCTGAACTTATTTCTGTTTGCCTGTCTTCCTGCATTTGTCTTATCTGTTATATCACAAAGGCTACAAAGAGTGCCAAAGTAATTAGGTCAGGTCACTTATTCCAACTACTGAGCCATTAAGAAAACAATGGCATTTAAATATGCCTCATCAGTCAGATATTGCCAGGATCATACCTCAGATAAATAGTGCAACAAAAACAAGGCTTTCAAGCATAGTTTTCAGGTGCAAATGAACAATAAATCACGACTTAAGTTTATTTTTTTTTCTATTTGTATGTGTTTTTTTTTCTTACTACACATTAGTTGTTTTTCCCTTTAATCAAACCCCAAGTGCCACAAAGAAAGAAAGAAAATATTTTCATGTCACTTTTCTTATTTTCTGTCAGTATTTGATTCTGCAATTTTTTATTGCATTTTCTGTGAAAGTGCACGTTTCTTTTGGTGTTTTGTTACAGCAGTTTTGCATTGCATACAGTTTTTTTTGTTTAGGCAATCATGCATGTATATAAATGAAAAACAAGTAATCTCCATGGTATCCCCAAAGTCTCAAAACAACCCACTAAAGTGTAGTGGGTCTAAAAACAAAACAGTGTAAGAAACTTCTGTGTGGAAGATTTTCAGTCCATACATTTCTAGTTAATCACTGTATATTAATCAGATCAGACAATAGTAGTAGAAGTAGCGAACGTAAAGTCGTCAAGTCAAAAAGTAATAATAAAAAATATATAATTCTACAGCATTACTAAGTATTCAAAAGTAATCCAAGCAAGGCAGGCAGTCTGTTTCCAGTCGAAAATCCATTTGCTGTCTACTTGAGGAAAAATTCTCTAGAGACTACTTGGGGTATAAAACCTTATTTTCCATTTGTTTACCAGGATAGTCCAACTGGGTTGATAGCCTGTTTTCAGCAGAGGCCTGGGGAGAAAAACTCCACAAAAAATACAAACAGAAAAGTACAAAAGAGAAATACACCGACAGATAAGACCGTACATAAGCACACATTTGTTACATGAACTAAAAATATTACAATGTAAAGAAAAGGCAGGAAATGTTTAAAATTATTTACATGTAGTAACTGTCATAATCAAGTAAAGGCAAAAATTATATAATTACATTACAGTATGAATTTTCAACTAATAGATACATTCAGGTAAAAACTGCTACAGTATGACTGCATATACGTGCAGGTGCAAGGTGAATGCCATACAGGGAGAAAGAGTGATTTCTGGGTGTTCAAATGTGGGTGTACTCTAGCCGGGGGCAGTGCAAGAGCACTTCCAGTTGTTGTTTAGGTGGGGCCTAAGAAGCTGTTTGAACATAGTGGAGTTGGTAGTGTTAAGGATGTTTTGAGGGATGGCATTCTAGACTTTGGCAATGTAATTAGAATAAAGGGCATCTCCAAAGCTGTTATAAGATTTAGAGACTGAAAGAAGGGATTTATCTGTGGCTCTTAGTGTTCTAAGGTTAGAGTATGGCTGGATGAGGCTTTGAAGTGCTGGGCAGTTTCCTGGATTAGTAATGATATTGTGGGGAGTGGATATCTGATGGAAATGCAGGAGATTGGGTAGTTCTAGCCAGATGAGCTGGAGTGCAACACAGTGGTGTGAGACCTGTGCGGGGAATTTGTGGTTTATTGTAGCATGCCTAAAGCTTAGCCAAGTCAGACTTTCTCAGGTTAGTAAAGATTGGTGAGGCATATAACAGGGTGGAGAGAAGATGGGTTCCAGCAATTGCATCTGGTGGGATGGGCAAGGAATTGTTTGGACCTGTAGAGAGTACCAAAGCTTAATATGGGTCTTTTTGATAACTTCGGAGATATGCTTATCAAATTTAAGGTTACTATCAATAGTGATGCCTAGAAGTTTTATATGGGATGTGGGTTCATTTTTGGTATCATCTGAGAAGACAGCGAAGGGAGCTGTTGGGTTTTTGTTAGAGAAAAAAATGTTTAGTTTTTTTGGGATTTAATATAAAAGTTGTTGGCTAGACAGGCAAGATTCTATTTCTGTGAAGGATTTTTGTTTTTTTCTTGTAACTGGGACAGTGAGGGAGCAGCACATATTAGAGCGGAATCATCTGCATATTGAACAGTAGTAGCCAGGTTGGTGGCAGTATGCAGATTGTTGGTAAAGACTGTAAAGAGCAGTGGGCCTAAGACTGAACCTTGAGGGACTCCTACTAGCACTGGGAGATGTGAGGATAGGTCATTTTTCCATTTGACTGCTTGGTTTCATTCTGTGAGGTAGCAATGAAACCAAGTTAGGGCAGAGTGGGATAGGTTGAGTGAGGCAAGTTCATGTAACAGTTTTTGGACTGACCGTGTCCAATGCCTTGGACACGTCTAAAAAGACAGATGCTACACATTGACAATTATTTTTTAGGTGATTAACAGTGTCCATGAAATTAAGGAGGGCAGTGGTTGTACTATAGTTGGGCCTGAAACAATGCTAGGAGGCTAGTTAGGAGTTTGTGATCAGTTAGGTAAACCATAAGTTGGGTGTGGACGCATTCTTCTATGATTTCTGACAAAGGAGATAGAATAGCTATTGCTCTTTATGAATTCAGTTGATACACCACCCTTTCACAGACAGATGATGTGTGAGGTTTTCCAAAGTATGGGAACATACTGTTCTTTGATTGATATATTAATTAGTATAGAAAGAGGATATGCTATGAAATTAGCAGCTAGCTTGAGGTATGAGGCTGGCAGCTATTCAATAGCAAGGGTTCTGGGTTTTAATTTATGTAGTAGTTTTCTTATGGTGCCTATTTGGATGGTCGCTAGGGAAAAGGTAGCAGTGTTGTTAGGGGGTAGGGATGGGATGGTTGGAAGGGTGAGGCTAGAGTGATTTAGGAGGAATAGGATGAAGTTAGTAAAGAAAGAGTTAAACTGGGTGGTCAAAGTATCTGTGGTATTGGAGGTGGTGGGGGGAAAGGTTGTGGACTGTCCTGGTTGCAGAAGTTTTTTTTTTTAAACTACTCCAGAATTTTTGAGGATTGTTATGGTGGAAGTTTTGAATTTGAGTACAGTAGGCTCTTCTATCATTTATGATTTGGGTTTTGGCTTCGTTTCTTAGGTGATGATAAGCCTCAAGAGTTTTGGGTTTTGTTGATGTGATATAGAGTCCAGGACTTGTCATTTCCAAGCAAAATTCCTAAATCTTCTAGATTATGTTGTATATTTGGGAGACATAGATATATTCTCACATTGTTTCTTTGTGAACTGCTTATCCAGTCTCTTCCGAATCCTTTCTAACTTCCTCTGACTGATTCTTGTGAACTGCTTATCCAGTCTCTTCCCAATCCTTTCTAACCTCCTCTGATTGATTCTTATAGTTATCACACAATATTTTATATACTCTACAAATTCTTCCTTTTTAAATGGCAGCTTCTGCTCTAGATTCTTCTAAAAAACATTACCAGTGCTAGTCTTTCATTTAGGACCCTCCTTATTTCTCTTTGCCTATACTCAGATATCAATCCTTGATAGAGAAGGCAATTTCTAACCTGCAGTCCAAACAAATTATTGGCGTCTTCTCATTTTATTACCTTTCACTCTCTCATTTGCTCCCAATACCTTGGTTCCTTTGTCAGTTTTCTCCAATAAATTCCAGCCCACTCTTGCCTATTGTCTTTACCCCTAATTGTAGTCATACCTATTGGCAGAACACCCTTTCTCCATTTCTGTGTTGGCTTAGTCCTTAGAATACTATCTGCTGCTTTATGAATATAATATTCTGTATGACTATTGTTATTCTCAAAGATCTGCATCCAAATCCCAGTCTCTCCTCGTTTCTTGAGCACCCCCTCCCCGTTTCATCATCCCTTTCCACTTTGAATTATAGGTCTCTGCCTGTACTATGTAAAGCAGCCTTAACTGTGTAGCCCTGAAATACCCCTTCAAATTGCATAATCCCAATCTACCTTGTTCTACTGGAAGAATCAGCATATCCCTCTTGACTCTGCTGTTTTCCCCTCCCAGGAAAAAAAATCCTTCAGTTCTTTATTAATTGCTAACCACAACTTCTCCTCTGGTTGATAAAAATATGCCTGACGTGTATAACACTAAAGTGACTAAAAACATTTTAACTACATGCATCTTAATATACATATCCATATAACAGAGCTTCCAGTTTCTCAGCTTTTGTATTATCTTTTTAGTCTCTTCCCACATATCCTTAGCTGCCACACTAGAATAATTTTTAATCCATGTTCCTAAATACTTCATTTTATCATGTCCCCATAAATATAGATATTGCTGGACCAATGTGGGTGTGGGTACACTGCCTTTGTTTTAGCTTCATTCATTTTGTATACCAAAAAGATTTGTAACTGTCTCAAAATGTTCCACAACACTGTAATGCCCTTTTCTGGTTTTGTCAGGTACAAAATATCATCATTTGCAAATAGGGCCAGCTTTTCTTGACTACCATACCAATTATACCCTTGAATTTCTGAGTCTCTTATTTTCTTAATTAGAACTTGCAGGACACTATCTGATCCTTCCGAGATAAAGCAGGATTCTCCCTTCTCAGCAGCAGGTGTATGTCCAGCCCTGGAAATATGTTAGACTCCTCAATCTTAGTGGCTTCCTGTGGAGCAGCACCAGAGGAGATAGAGGGAGAGGGTGAATGGTCCATGGAGGAAGAGGGTGAATGGTCCAAGGACTCAGATACAGTCAGAGAAGAGATATTTATCAAGGAGTGGGGATGACAGAATTTAGAAGGAACCATTTCAAAAGACCTCTGTTATGACCTTCTGTTTCTTGGTATGTGTAAGGGAGGCATCTGAGATACCAGGGTCCATCATCAGTTTGGAAAGAGTGTTAAGCTGCTAGTTCTCTAAGTAAGGGTTAAAGGCGCTGAGACAACTCCTAATTAATTTAGGATAGATGATAAACAGATGGTATATGAATAGATGGTGTCCCCCCTCACCTAATAAAAAAGGGCAAGCTGCGTGGTAACCTCTAGATAGAATCTGCCATCAACACAGTCACTCTTTCTTTCTCCTACACATAAGCAATAACAACATTCCACAAAAATATGAAATGAAAATCCCTAAAGTGCCACTTATCTGCCCAAAATATCAAACAAGCTGACTGCCAAACCACTGAAGATGCTGTTAAAACACAGTCTGAATGCTATCAACAGTACGCAAGTTCCAAAATTTGGAGTTCATATCTCTGGCTTTTGGTTCCCTTTCACAATATTGAAATTTCAAAACATCAAATCACTGGTCTGTGAAGACCAGATGATCGAAGTTTGAAACTTATTCATTATTAATTTATTTACATTTGTTTATCAGGAAATTCCGACTGGATGCAGGTCCTTTTTCAGCAGATGCCCAAGGAGAAAAGCTCCACATCATGTACATGATAAATACAGATACAAAGTTGCAGCAATAGTAAACAACATTACAGGTTGTTGGCTTTAATACAAGATATTGATTATCAACAGTATGTACAGTAAATGTTGCAAGTTAAGATTGTTACTAATATTCTAAACAACAAGTAACTAAGTTGTCAAATAAGATTTTAAAGTATGTAAAGATAACTAGCTAATTTTGATTGTGGTTAGTAGTGGCAATAGTATAGTTGGGTTAAGAGTCTAGGTGGGGGGTGTAAGGGTGGGGGTGCTAGTCTGGATTAGAACAAGGGCAAAGTCAATGCAAATTTAAGTGGAATTTGAGGGCAGTCTTGAAAAGGCTGCTGGGGGTAGTTATATAGGGCGGAAGATTGTTTCAAAGTTTATATGGTACATGAAAATATGGAGTCTCCTGCTGAGTTTTTGGGTTTGATAACAGTGAGGTGATTTTTGTTGCTTGATCTTAGGAGCCTAATGGAGTGATAGGTTGGAGAAGGGTTTGGAGGGAAGGGAAGGGATGTTAAGGGGGTGGTTAATAAGTTTATGAGAGAGGGTGAGTTGATTAAAGTGAAGGAGTTGTGGTAGCTCTAGCCAGTTTAGCTCTTTAATGGAGATGCAATGATGGCTGCGGTAGGAGATTCCAGTGACAGATTTAGTAATTTTGTTGTAACAAGCATCCAGCTTGTGTAGGTCTGTCTGTCTAAGGTTGGTAAGTATGGGGGATGCATAGAGTAGGGCGGAGATTAGCTGGGAATTGGCTATGGAGATTCTGGCTGCCTTGGTTAGGAATTGGTGGCTTCGATATAATGCACCAAGTTTCTTGTGAACTTTTTTTTATTGTGAGAGATATGTGGGTGTCAAATCTAAGTTTGTTGTCTATTTCCACACAGAGTAATTTTGTGTGTTCTGATGGAGAGATGATGGTATTGTCTTTGGCGAGAATGTTGAAGTAGGTGGCTTTGGAAGGTTGGAACAGGATAAGTTTGGTCTTACTTGGGTTGAGTAGGAGCTCAGCATTGGATAGCCAGCTTTCTACAGAAGAGAAAGATTCCTGTGTGATTTTTTGTAGTTCTGGTAGAGTGGGGGCAGAGCAGAGTGGGGGCAGAGCAGATGAGAGTAGAGTCATCTGCGTACTGTATAAGAGATGCTTGTGTGGTGGCAGTATGCGGGCTGTTAGTGAAAAGTGAGAATTGCAGAGGGCCAAGGATAGACCCTTGGGGAACTTAGAGAGTAACTGGGAGGAGAGGTGATAGGTTATCGTCCCAGGTTACGGATTGCTGGCGTCCATGTAGACAGCTATGGAACCAGTTGCAGGCTGATTGTGAGAAGGAAAGTTTGGGGAGACTAGTAGCTCATGAGATACCATGTCAAAGGCCTTTGAGAGATCTAGAAATATGGCAGTAGAGAAGAGGCCATTGTTTTTGTGATGAAGTACAGTGTTGGTGACGGAGAGGAGAGCGAAGGTAGTGCTGTGATATGGCCTGAAACCATGTTCGGTTTTGGAGAGGAGATTATTATTAGGTTGGAGACCTGGTAGTTGATACATTTTTCAAGTATCTTGGAGAGAGGAGAAAGGATAGCAATGTGGCGGTAATTGGAGAGGTCAGTGGAGGGGGTGTCTTTGTGGAAGGGAAAGATGTGGGATATTTTCCATATTGAGGGAACATAGCCTTCTGTTATGGAATGGTTGATTAGAATTGAAATTGGGTAGGCTAGTGTATCAGCTGCAATTTTCAAGTATTCAGAGGAGAGGTTGTCACCTGCGAGTTTGCTAGGTTTAAGTTTTGACAATAGTCTTTTTATGTTGGAGGTAGGTACTGAGGTGAAGAAGAAAAGAGGAGTGGAGGTGTTAGGGTTAGGAGTTGGGGGGGGCTGTTGTAGGGAACAGAGATTTGTTTAGAGATGTTATGGTTTCAGTGAAGTGTTCGTTGAAGGATTCAGCAATACTGCTGGAGGAGGGGGAATATGGATGGCTGGGGGTTATCAACCTTCCCTGGGTGGAGGATAGTGTTAATCGTAGCCCAGAATTGCTTAGGGTTGTGGTTGGTAGAGTTCAGGGTGGATTTATAGTAGAGGGATTTGTCTAATTTTATATGCTTTTTGGCTTTATTGCACAGTTCAAGGAATGATTACCTGTCCGAGTTATTCTTTGTTAGTCGCCAGTGCTCCCAGGCCTTATCTCTTGATTTCATTAGGATTCTGGTGGTCCTTTGTAACCATGGGGCACGCCTGGCTCTGACTTTGGCATTTCTTACAGGAGCATGGGTGTTTAGGATGGAGAGGAAGGTATTGCTGAAGAAGTGGACATTCTCATCTAGGTTGAGGTATTTTAGTGGTGACCAGTTAATTTTTTGCAGGGAGGAGAAGGAGTTTGGGTTGAAGTTGGACTTGTTCCGTATTTGCCCGAGGACAATGGGCTTGAGACTGTTTGTGTGGTGCCGAATTAGGAAAGTGGGAGAGTGGTCACTAAGACTGTCAGGTAAGCAGCCTGCTAGGTAAGAGTGAGGGGCTTTGTTGACTAGGATCCAGTCAAGTAAGGCAGGATTGTTAGGGATTTTGTTGATTCGGGTAGGGGATTGGATGGTTGAGTGAACCCATGGAGATTAAGGTGAACGGTTGGGAGATAGTTATTACAGGATAGACAGTTGATGTTAAAGTCACCGAGAATGATGGCCAATGGAGATTGCTATGCAGTGCGGAATGGGAACTTTACCATTCTTTTCACTATAGTGCGATCTCGGAGTTGGTATATTTAAGTAGCAGGGGGTGGGGGGTGCATGGGGGCTTGCCCCCCTGCAAAAATGTGAAAGAAGTTTTGTAACGTTTTAATTTTTTTTTTTTTGTAAGGTTTAATATTCCAGAACTTCATTCCTCTGGTCTTTGATGATCAGAGGTTCGATGTTCAGACATTTTGATCCTTTGAAGCAGACCCCTGCTTTTATATTGGCATGCCCTTATGCTTCCTTGGACATGAAGTGTGGGTTTGAAAGGTGCCCAAAAGAAAGATTTTGAATACTGATTGAATGTCTGATTCTTGGCAGGATATGCCCTGTATAACTTAGGCTACTGCAACAGTGATCTAATTATGAACATCTAATACTACACCTAAAAGACGCACACAAATGTACCTGTTTTATAGACAAAGGATGATCTATACCTCGCAAGCATGATCCTCTGCCTTCTTCCTGTATTCACACATTCTACAATTCCTAAAGATTCTCATCACATAAAAGAACTCCCCTGTATTGTAAATATGTAAATTTAACTTGGAATTTCTCTTCTTGTAGTAGTACACTAACATTTTCTGCTCCAGTTAATTACCGACTCTACCCACATCACTATTCACCAACTCTTCCTCTTCTTTACCCATTTGCTTCATAGCTTTCTTTCCTCTCTACAGTTCTTATCACATACTTCTCTTTCAACTCCCGACTCCAATTTCTCTCCTGTAGGAAGTTTTCTGTACACATTATTGCAATTACAGGTATCCATGGTACTTTAAATGGTTTTAGATTGGACAAAAGTATATTTTAGCCTATGCAGAAGTTGTATAACTGAATTTTGTCTTGTGTAATCTTTGAAATGTTATATTTTGATTGTACTTTTGTGCCTTCTACACCTGGGTCATGGCTGAAAAGGGTCCAAGGACCTTCCCCACCCACCCATTTAACAAAGAATAATTAAAACAAATACGTGTGTATATGCAAGCAATTTAATGCTGACCTGGCTTCTCAAAGAGTGTGTGAATGTTAGTATGACCAAAGCTGAAAAAATGAACAAGCATGGGAATCTATGCACTTCCAACCTCACCATCACAAGTGTTTAGGAAAAAATAAAAAACAGAGAAACTAGTGGTCTTAAAACTTTGTTGATGAGCTCAGTCACAATAATTCCCAAAAATAAAAAAAAAAAAAACGGGTAATGTTCCAAAGCAACAAGCCTTTATTCATCACAGACAAGTGATCCTCAGTAACAAAAATCAGAAATATTTTATAATGTTAAACATATTAGCTTTTATACATTTAGAAGTAGGAATGGAAAATATACATATTGAAAGTGTCTTCCTTAACTAGGACTTAGTTTGACCTAATCAGGAGTAGTGTGTGAGGGTGGGTACTTGCTGCTCTAAAATGCACTTTTTACGGCCTTGTTTATATTATTTGCCTTGAATAGGCTGGTTTAAAATTAAACAAATAAACCATCTGGCGAAAACATGGCCCCTACTGATTACCACATCAACAGCAATCCCCTAAGCAAACAACCTGTGGTGAGAGACCCAGGTACACAGGTTGACAATCTCACATTCGACTATCATATAGTGGCAGTGGTCAGAAAAGCCTTTTACTTGGTTCATCTCATAAGTAAAGGGATTACATCCAGGAAAAAAAAATGAGGTTATTACCTCTCCATACTCCTCCCTCATTAGGCCAATAATAGAGTACAATGCCCCATTTGGTATGGTGTATAGCTTAGTTTAAAGAGAACTTTGACACTACCTTGAGCATGAACAAAGTAGTAGTTCTCTGGGTAACTCCACCATGAAGGGTTATTTGCACATCAGGGCTTGCAGTTCTGAGATTTGCTTGGCTAAGGTAATTGCTGTCAGCAGGGTGGTCTTTCACATGAGCATCTTTAGACAGGCTGAGGCAGCTGGCTAAAAAGGTGGCAGGGTAAGCTTTTCCAACACTAAGCCCAGGTCCCAAAGAAGGCATAGGATTTCTCCTAGGTGGTCTCAGTATTACCCCCTTAAGAAACTGTTCAAAAGGGGAGAAGTACAGACAGGCAGAGAACAAGGTATGCAAGCAAAAATGGCAGACGCATGTAATTTAATACTTTAAGAAAGGCCCTGCTTAAATAATTCTGAAAGGTAGTCTAACACTCGATTCATGTTAGCACTAAACGGTGTCATATATTTGACTTGGCAGCAAATAAAATGCTTTTTCCACTTTGATAACTATGATTTTCTAGCAGTTGTTTTTTTTGCCCCTCTCAACATGAAAAACACTTCAGTAGAATAAGATGCATTGTTTGATGTTAGAATCCAATCTTCTTGGTTGTTAGCTTGAGTGCGGTCAAGTGTAAGATGAATGAAAGCCCCCCCCACCCCCCATGTTGGGTGACCAGATTTGTCACCAGAGTAACAGTATAGTATCTCTCCTCACTGGCAGTCAACAGAAGGGAGACTCTGTGCTGCTTTGGCTAGAATAGAGCTATAAGCATTCATGCTTGGCCTGTCTGACCTCACTTTCAGCAATACCCTGTGGATTAGGGGGTAACGGAGGGAAAGAAAACAGGAATACGTCTATCCATTTAAAGAAGAAGGCATCCACTGTGCATGACCCTGTTAGATAGGTTCTGGAGCAAATCCTTTGTAATTGTCAGTTCAGATAAGAGGCAGAGAACCCTATACTGGGGTTTCCATACTGGTGTGTGACGACCACAAAGCTCTCTCTGTCCATCTCTCGCTCTCTCTCTCTTTCTTTTCAGCATCCATTCCAGAAGGACCCTGCTCAGAGAATCTGTTATAGTGCTGTTCTGGCCTGAGATCTAGGATGCTATTAATGTAACTTCTATTTTTTTGAGCCAGAAGCCATGCATCCATCACAAAACTACAGTTGGATTATAAAAGAGCCCCCCCCCCCCATTTGCTTATGTACCACATCACTGTGATGCTGTTTGTAAAATCTGCAGTGTTCCTGGGGTCAGGTAACCCTGAATGGCTTTTATTGCCATAGACACTGCCAGCAGTTCTTTCTGGTTTATGTGCATTTTCCTTTGCCCTGGAGTCCAAATTCCCAGCACCATCAGCTACCTTAAGTGTGCTCCACAGGCTATGGCTGAGCTGCCTGAGGTGATAGTTTTGTCTGCCTCTAGTAGACAGAAAAATAAAAATAAATTTAAAATTAAAAAAAAAAATTGAATAAAATAAATCGATCTGTAAAATGCTCTTTTTCCACCAAATTAGTTCAGAGAGGGAAAAATGGGCACCAGGGTTTTGCAAAGGATACCACTAAGGTGCAAGATGTCATGCACCTCAATGCCCTTAGGCGTTCTTTGCTGTGATTGTATGTTTTTCCATTAGGTTCTGCAGATAAGCTGTCAAATAAAAGACCTTTGTCCTGGGGTAAGAAAGCTTTTTGCTGCACTGAGTCTATCAATCAATGCTCCCAGAAAGAGAATGTTTGTACACGGCTGTAGTTGTGACTTCTGGAGGGTCAGTGTGAGGCCCACCTTCTGGAAGCAATCCATGGTGATTTGCAAAGCTGTCTGAAATTCCAGGGTACATATTCCTTGGATCATGCAGTTGTCCAGGTAAGGGTAAATGTGAACTCCTAGAATTCCGAATTGGGCTAAACCTTTGCTGAATACACTGGGAGCAGTACACAAGTCAAATGGTAAAGAACAGAACTGGTAGTAAAATCCTATCAAAAAACAAAGATATTTCCTGTGTTCCTTGGCTACTGGAATGTGAAAGTAGGCATCTTTCTGGTCTATGGTCACCATATAGTCTTCCTGAAAGATTATAGGCAGTAGTTTTTGCAAGGTTAGCATTCTGAACTTTGGTATGTGAAGGAACTGATTAGCTTTGATATGTCTAAGACAGATCTCCAGGTACCCTCCTTTTTTGGAACCAAGAATATACTTGAGAAAACCCTTGTGCTCCCTTGTACTGTGGGGACTAGTTGAAAAGATCCTTGTTGTACAATCTCTGTTACAATCGGGAGAAGTCCCTCTTGGTCTTTTGGGGACTTTGGCGTTCTACGTTTTTTTTTTTTCCTCTGAGCTGGATGAAACAACCTCTTTCTAGTATATACAAGACCCACTAGTGCCTGGTGATGACTTTCCACAACTGCAGGAAGGAGGACAGTCTCCCTGCTAGGGGGAGGGAGGTTGGGTTGGGTTTTATTTTGGGAGGAAAAATGTGCTTCGGATAGCTATTCTCTAGGTGACATTGGATCCTTGAATCTCCCAGGTCTAGTACCCCGATTGGCCTTCCCCTTTCGGCTCAGTCTTGGTCTCTTGCTTTGGGTAAGCCTCCCTTTTTCTTGCCTCAGAGGCAGCAGCTAAGACTTGGATACAACAAGAATTACCCCTCAAATAATTTTGTCTCCCACACTTAAATTGTTTTAATTTGTCTCCCTTTCTTATTGAGTTTCTCAAAAACTTTCTCAGACGGGGTACCAAAGAGGAACTTCTATTCCAGTGAGGTATCAAGGAGTTCTGCCTTCACTTGATCTGAGAGGGGCAGTGTCCACAGCCAGGCATGTCCTCAAAAGACAGGCTCCATGGCAGTTGCTCTAACATGATGCATCTAATGCATCATAGCCATATTTCAGTGAGTGTATGGACACCTGGATGGCTGATCTAGCTGTCACCTGTATGTCCCTCTGTAGGCTCATCAGGGATCCCCATTGCCTTAGTGGTGACGTTTTCCTGTAAAGACTACATGCACTTCAAAATATGGAATTGGCAGTTAACATCCCTCAAAGCCAAGGTAGGTGATATGCAAGTCTTTTTACCAAAGCTATCAAGCATTCTGCTTTCTGTCATTTGGTAAAGAATTTCTGACTGCACTCTTGGAGATTCCCTTGTCAGATTCTGTAGACACCACAGAGGGATCTGCCTTTGGGCTCTTGTATAGGTGCCTGTGGGTCTTAAGCACTCTACAGAAGTTGATCAGTCTTTATAGCAGCAAGAGGAGGGGAGTCAGGGTGAAGAGACATGTCCTCAAAGACATCATCCAGAACCACATGCACAAATGGGATGGCTAAGCATCTGGGAGAGCAGTCTGGGTCTTAGAATACTCTTTGCTCTCCCAGTTGAATGCCTCCATTTCACACGGTTTCCCCAAAGGATAATTCTGCAGAGGAGGATGAGGCAGAGGAAAGGGTGCCATCAGAATACGAGTCTGGGTATGGCTGAAAAGGGAAATGTTCTTCATAAGGCAGTTCTTCCACATCTTTGGGTTCTGAGGAGTCTTAATCCTCCTGGGAACATGCATCTCTCTTTCATTTACCTAGAGGAGCTCCTGGAATAGGCATCTGTGTCTGGCTGAGCCCTCATGGACTTCATGGAACCATTGAAGTCTTGGGCTACCTTAACCAGGTCCTGTGCTCCAACCTGGGAAGAAGAGGCTGAAAGCTGAGACAACATGGGCTGCTCTTAGGTTTGGGGGTCCAGGGTTTTGGGATCAAGACCTCAGGATGAGGATGGGTGGCCATGATCTCTATCCGTTTGCCTGGTATTTCCTCACATAGCAGTGCCAAGGGAATAGCACCTTCTGTCTCAATTACCATCACTTGGGTGTTGGAAGCAGAGGCATGCAAAGTGGCTTAAAACCTGTCAGTGTGGAACTTGTAGATGTGGTGTGGCCCCCAACCATGGCTGCCTCCTGAGGGCAGAGGGCTTGGGGCTATTAACAGCCAGACCAGGGGGTTACAAAGGCACCTTACATGAACTGTCGAAGGAAAATCTGGCTGGGGACACAGAAGGCACTCTGATGTTTGAGATGTCACTCTCTTTTGGCTTCTTATCCTTACGTTTCTTAGGGAGGGTACCAGCATATGCTGAGGTGGTAGGTCTGAAGACTTCATGTAGACTGCAAGGACTGTTTGGAATGAAACCTATAATAACACTGAAAATTAGTTTAATTTAATTTAATTTAATTTAATTTAAGCAATTTACTTTTGTAAACATTAAAGAGAAGGAAACTTCCCCAATCGGGTACTTATCTGAGTGCAGATTGGACAGAACTCCTAAAAATGAGCTGACCAAACAGACTGTGAGCTTAAGAAACATGGAGTAGCACATCGGACTACACAGCTAGAAAGAACTGAAGATGGTGCCAATGGACACCAGTCTTATACCCTGACATTCAGACATCGGTCCTCAGACATCTGTAGACTGAGAATGATGCAAAGACTCTGGAAGGTTAGAAATCATACATATTTATTTGAATATGGAAGTTTTAGTTCACTAAATTTATTCTCACTACTCCACAAAACATTTACCTTTATAGAAAGTGATACACAATACATGTGACTCTACCTCTGAAATCATAACTTATGTACACTCTATAACCACAGCTCATGTTATTTTTTTCTGGAAATCTTGCTAGAAAACAGTTTCAGAGATGCAGTCCTACGGTAGTGTATATGACTGACACAACCATTGGGCAGTTCTCTTTTTTTTGGCATTTGTTTCACAATAAATATACATGTGGTAGTTGATTAGCTGACAAACAATAAAAATATCAAGACAGCAAAATTAGCATGTGTAGATTAGTATAAATACATCACAGATGCTGTCTTCTTGTTTTTGGAGCCATTATCTTACAATGTGTGGAAGACAAATCCAACTATCCATGTAAATTATCGGAAATAGTACAAGAAAAATAAAAAGCAAAGCACAGATAATGACATTTGTAGGAAAGATCAGTCTAAGTCAGAACAGTCATTAGAAATGCAGCACTTGCAAAAAATCCAGTATACAATAAAGGTGCAGCCATCAGTTCTCTTTTAATTATAAAGCTATCCAAAACATGAACATACTGCAGTGCTACAATTTCAGGTTTAAAACAAATACGTTGTTCAGTTATTTCTTCCTTCAGTAGTTTTATATTTAAAACAAATACATTTCTAATCAAAGCAAAGAGTTTAATTCTTTAAAAGGCCATATGTAATGTGATAAAATGGAACGAAGCAAAAATCAAATATTTTTACACTACTACACAAGCCTGGCTCGCTAGGAAACCACCCTGTACACCTGCTGCTCAGTTTTAACTTTTCCAGTGAGAAAAAATTATTTTGTTAACTCAAAATGTCACTGTTGATGATTCTGGCTTTTCCAGCTCAAGTGGAATGAAGGGCTTCAAGATGGCATTGCAGTGACATCAACGGGAGGAATCCTTTTGAGGAGCCAAAATAGAGGCCAGACGGCACACTTTATTTTGCAAAACATACTTGCTGTACAAACTGCAAATAGGTAATAGAAAATATACGATTTCTATAGTGCAAGAGTGGTTAAGAGAAAAATGTGCATTTTCTTCAGTAAAATGATGCCTCATTGAAAATGTTTATTTATTTAATCCCCAACATGATGCCATTACTCATGTACTGTCTATTTAATCACACCGATACTACCAGAGTGGCCAGCATTTTTTTTTTTCAGTAAAGACCACAGAAATCAGTTTATGGGCTATACAGCACATCTATTCTGCTGGGTCTGCCCACATAATCTACCAAGCTTGGCTGATGAAGAGCTATATTCTCTCCTGTACCTGACTTTTTTGTCTCATCCATGCATTCATGAACTTCCTTACAACTTTAACAAAAAATGAAGGCTGCTTGAAGCATTAATTACCCTCTTTGTCAAATAAATAATTTCTACATTTTCCACAAAGCTGTCAAACCCCTTTGTCTAATAAGGTTTTCTTGTTCCAGGAACATCCTCTTACAAGCTAGACTTTGCCCTCCTTTGATGAAATGTTTGGTTATCCCACATAAGAGCTTAGATATTATCTGATGATCACTTCCATTCGATTTTGTACCCCAGAGAAATAAAGTGAGAGGTCAAGCAGTTATTGTACATTTAACAGAAGGGTTATGCAGCAGTACAAACTCTGCCAGCAGAGCAGATCAGAAGCAGAACTTCATAGAACGTGTTTTAATTCCATCATAACTAATTCATCACACTAACTTTTTTCCTTTTTCCTGTGTGGAGACATGCGTGAATGGGCGTACCTTCGTTGAAGGATGTGCGTCAGGGCCGGCAACTCGGCACGTAACTAAATCAACTGCCAATCATTAGCAGACCGGAGTTCCGCTGTGGCAACCCCTAACCGGGAAAAGCTGAAAGAGACACACACACTATAGTACCTGTCGGATAAGATGTGTACATTTTCTTCATTATCTGAAAATCTATTAGAACATAACATAATACAATCAATAAACCAGCACTGCAATGCTTTCCACAATTCTCTTAGCACTGGTCCCTCCCTCTGAGCTCTCAGCATGCTTAGTTCTTTTGGAAATGGTTTTATTACATTCAAGCCTTTGCACAGATATACCATCCTTTTTCTTTCTGAGATATCATATTTGAACACAAACTAATGTAGTTATTAGACTGTTGATCTCCCCCCCACAACACACATTAGAACCTACTTAATTAGAATCCCCACGTCTTTTGCTATGCAACAGTGAGCAACTTACTGTATCATAAGTGGAACTTTAGCATTGCTTGCGGTATTGTCTATATTCTCAGCAAAGCTTCCACTTTTGATTTGTGTTGATTCATTACAAACATGTACTGTCAAAAGTCAGAATGACAAGCAGTAATGAATCTGTTATAATGCCTGTGACTTTAATGCTGCCATTCAAAGTAAAGCTCAAGTTGCTGACCTTGGCAGCTGACTGGACTGCAGGGACCCTTTACTGGACTAGAATTACAGACCAAGTATTTGTATAAAAAGGACTGGCTACCTTTTGCAGCTGGGAAACCTTGACCTTTGTTATTAACCATGGTTAATCAAAATGTAACACTGGAGAGGTTAGATGGTGAATGCTTAACAGCAACTGAAAAGAGCTCTGCAACACTATTTAAATTTATCTTGGGGAAAGTGACAAGAAATAAGCTAAACATTTAACTACTTAACTAATTTTCATTTTCTGCTTAAGAACTACCTGGCAAAATCTATCAATGTGGAATATTCTTCTGTCAATAATTTTTCAAATCTCTTTTCTGGAATGCCAAACAAATGAGTTCCTTAACTCGCGGTTTCTTTCACAGGTATATTCAGCTTAACAGCCAAGTTGTTGCACAGCCTGCATTGAGTATACGAGTCATAACAGGACAGTTCCCTATAGTCCTGTAGTTAGCATGTCTGTCATTGTTTAAGTACTTATTGCTGCCCATGTGGTAGAGCTTCAGACCCAAAACTAAAACATATGTGCACTTTAGTATGTGTTGTGTACCTGTACCACATTAAATTGAAACATAATGTGTCCATAAGAACTTTTTTTAAAGACAAATCACTTTTTTTTGCAGCCGTGTCTGTACAGTTCATTTTACTGTACAGTTTTCATTACACAGATGCAGTCAGAATCCTGAACCAACATTGAAGTACACTAACAGGATCTGCAGAATTAAAATGGTTTCCTATTTTGTTATTAATAAAATGCCTTTTTATTTATTGGCACAATTCACAGTCATGGCATCAGTTGCTGTTGCTATCCAGAGACTTTCACTATACCCTCTTAATCCCGTTTGAACTTTAGTATCCAAACATACCTCTAAATGCTGTTTCTAAATGTAAATACAAATGGACAGGAGTACAGAGGTGTGTAAACAAAGTTCACCCCTGCATTTTTTGCAATTTTCTTCTGAAACTTGTTACTTTGTTTATTTATTTACACCCTGCTCAGCTGGTTCCTTTTTTTCTGGTTCGTCTGGCACCGAGTTTTCTTGAACTGATTTGCACTATTTCACTACTTCTCTTCTTCAGCCTAGAAGTATCCGAGTATCCTGACTTTCAGTTTATCATGTCCTAATTATGGTGGGATTCCAAGAAGCTGAAATTAATTTTTACACAGCACTGAGCTCTCACCAGCACTCCTTCCTTACCAGCCCCACTCTTCTGCATGTTTGAGTTTAAATAGAAAACAAAAACTCTGACTATGGACAAAGTATAGCAGCTGTTTAGAGTTTTTCCATTGTCGTAGGCATTTTTTAATACACTTTTATATTTTATATGGCCCATTTTAGAATTGGTATCTCAACTGCTGTTTTAGATTTGTTGTTTGCTTATTACTATGAGTTAGTATTACTGACTTTTGAAATGTTGTGTTAGACAAGGACCGTATGTTGCATTGGATGGTTTGTGAATTGCTTTTAACATATGCCTATACCCCATAGTACGATAACTGAATTTTACTAGTAGTGAATAAGAGATATTCTTATTTTCCGTTGGAGGTTTAGGCTGCATCTTACTTTGTTCAAGCAGTGTGCACTTGAATTAGTTTGCATGTGTGTGTGTATGCACTTGATAATGACCGAGATTAATAGATGATAGGTGACACTGAATATGGTCTTGTGGCAGACAGAGAAAACCGATGATTTTGTAAACAGCTTACATTAGACGGTTGTGTTTATACCTGGATTCAGCAGCAAACACATTTTATTGGTGAGCTCAAGACACTGTTGTGAGAAATTTGCTGTAATATTCGATTCCCCCTCCTCCATTTAAACTCATATGAAATAGAATATGATTGTGTTTAAGTACTGACACCTAGATTCAGCAACTAAGTGCATTTTGTAGGAGAGGTTACATGTTGATCTCTGCAGACAGTTCAATGCAAAATATTGCTTTTTTAACAGCTCCACTCCAGTAGACTCCCTTATGGAAACATGAAATATGGAAACACTTGTAACTGAGAATCTTCGCAATTGTGAACAACTGTTTTTTTTATCACCATATACCCTAATGCTTTATAAATTAACACCAGGGTTGCTGCTTCTCAGGGAAGGAGTCAAAAACAAGTGTTCCAAATTAGAAAGTTTCAATATACACATTTCCAGTTCCATATTTTCAAACAGTTACTTTCCAGTATCACTACGTTGCTAACAATGTAGGTGTTGTGTAAAAATGTGGAAAACAAACACATTCAGAAATATAACAATTTGCTTAAGGTACTGCTTATTAATAATTGCAATGTTCTAATACTGACACTACCTGATGAACTGTATGTTATTCATTAGGGATTAAGATGTCATCTGCAAGCCAATATGGAATTCTAGGCATACACACAAACCATCGTTGTGGGATCTACAGTTTATAAATTACTGAAGCATGTTTACAGCATATGTAAAACACATGTCATTAATATTAGCAATACTTGAATATCATTAACTTCCCACAGGTTACACATTTGGGAGAAAGACAGCCTGGGGCAGCTGACATGACTTGGTAGACATGCATAGTAATACTATCGCTGTGAGTTGTATAGGGCATGACGTATTAAAGAGTATTTGCACAACTTTCAAAAAATGCAAAATATTATTCATATTTCCATTAATAATGCAAGAATGAAGTGTGGTATTGCCACATTGGGTGCTACTGTGCAAGCAGTGAGCATTAGTAAACGCACACACACACACTCTAGGGTAACAGAAGTACAGCAAAAATGTAAGTTTCTTAATTTTTTTACTATCAATATTATTTTAAAATCGACAATATAATTTCATAAAAACTATATTGCTAGTTAGTAAACAAGGTGGCATTTTCATGTTGACAGGATATGAGGGGTAATTTTGGTGGAAACGTCACTGTGGGATGTGCAGGGCTTGAGTTAATGAAAAGCTGCTCCAGGAGATTATGAAATATATGAAATATGCTATATATTTGCATTAACAAAATGGAAATAGTGTGCGACATTGTCATGCTTGGGCAGACTACACAGGCAGTGGGTGTTGGAATAAAAATAATTCTGGACACACAGGTAGTACAAATAGTGATATAGTCTGTTTGGGGTGCAGTGTATTAATAATAATAATACTGTAATATAGAATTTAAGATTCCATAAATGATGCGTCATACATGATGGATCAAGGTACCATTAAAAATCTGACATGATTTGTTTAAGAATTCACACTGAAACAGCCAGTGTGGAGTGTACAGGACTGCAGTTATTAAGGAAAGTCTGCAATTTTGAAGAAATGGGGTGTGATACTGTAATGCTGGGTGTGGTGTATATAAGCAATGGGTCTTAGTTAAAAAAATACATTAAAGCATGGCGGGTAATAAAGATTCCAGAGGTATGTTTTGTTTGGTATTCCAATTATGAATGTTGGCTATGTTTTCATAATAATGCTATTACTATAAAAGATATGTGGCCTACAAGCAAATAAATACTGCTATGTTATATGCAGCCTTATGGCACACAGTTTTGTTGCTCATAGTGGCCATCTAACATGCATGGTTTAGTAAGTTAATTAGGTATTGCAAACACTGCAAAAGTATGAGATACATATTTTGCATTGATTGTGCAATATCACAAAACAGCAGTATACTATCCAGTGTTGTCATATATTAACTGACAACCAGTGAACAGACAGACAATACTCTAACTAATATATTGGGTCTGCTTTGCAAACCTACAGAAATATAACCCTTTGTTTGACCATAACGCTAATAATTTTTTTTAAACACCTTTATTGAATTATAACTTGTGACACTGGCAAATTTACATTTATATAAAAGTAGTCAAATTGTACTAACAAGTTCACGTTTACAAACATTATACTTCACATATATTGTATATATTAAATAATATAACCTAAGCAACATTACATAAATTATTCAATTCCGGTCGTATTTTTAAAACAAGAAACATCTTTGTTAAACCATCACGACATAGGCAATCATACATTTACATAAATTAAATCAAACCACACTGACACAATCCTAGTTACAAGCATTTTACATCGCAAATCATACTGACACACTCCCAGTTGCAAACATTATACATCACTTATAATCTAGTCAATCATTCTGTGTCAATTACACAGCTTATTTAAGTCCTGCCTTCATTAAAACTTCATTCCTTCCCTGTATGTATTGTTCCTACAATTCCCACTTTTTCCTATGTAGTTTTCTCCTACCCTTTTCTAAATATTTCAATTCCAGTTGTTTTATCTCTGTTACTAAATTCACTACTTCTAGTATAGTTGGTTTAGATTTTGATTTCCATTTTCTAGTAATTGCTTTTTTGGCAGCTACCATAATTAAACACAGCAAGGCCTTACCTTATCTAGACAATTCCGATTCTGTATCATAGCTCAGAAAAATCATCTGTCTCCCTCTTCACACCAATCTGCCTACCCAGCATCTCCAACAGGGCATCCCACAGGGAATCATTAAAGTCTGCCAACTCACTGCACTCCCAAAAAATATGTTTCCAATTACTTCTTTCTTCCCCGTCACACCTCCAACATTTGCAGGCTACCAGAGAAAAAATTGTCTGGAGAATAGTTGGGGTATAAAAATACCTACATTTACATTTCCAATCAAAATCCTAACTCTTCTAGATTTTGTTGCATATTTGGGAGACATGCATATATCATCCCATTGTTTCTTTGTGAATTGTTTATCTAGTCTCTCTTCCCAATCCTTTCTAACCTCCTCTGATTGATTCTTACAATTTTTGGCAAGTAAAATACCATTTTTCTTTCACAAATTTGCAATATAAATTTAATGTCAACAGACAGACAGACTGCATACTAACACCAGTTAACAGCCCATCTCTAACAACATTCATATTTTGAACGTTTTTTCCTAAAGTACACCGCTTATGAGATATTACACACATGAAATTTGCTCTTATTAGAGGATTTGAGAGAAAACTTCACACGAAGCACGTTATTTACTAGCTTAAAAGACTTCAGGAAGCAAGGTGATTATTAGCCTCCTGCTGCTCTGGACTATACGAGTTAAAAGCTATATTTGCAGATACTTCTTTATAAAAAAAATATTTATTTATTGTCCTTTGTTTACAGCAAATGTCTGATGTGGAGGCCTGGAGACAAAAGCTCTACAATGATTTACAATGTATAACAGTAAAAAACAATTGTAAACATCCAAAAATTTCTGGCAGTATTAACTAAAACAGAAAAACATTTTACATAAACTCAGTATTCACTGCAGGCATGAAACTGAAGTTTTATTTAAACTTATTCTGGCATATAATAAAAATAAAATTTCATACACATTCAGTTTGACATATTGGTATAAAAGGGCTGGAATACCATAAACAGTAGTGGTACAGGGTTGTACCACTACTACATTGTTGTCCAATGGGGACAATCACTAGATGGCGACAATGCATAACTTTTGCTATTCTTTTTTAAGCTACTATTTGAAATGCTGCTATATTTATATAACATGTTTTTATCAGTTTTAAACGAATGTATAAGTTATATAAAAAAGTTTACAATGAAGTATACAAGAAATTATATGGTAAACAATAATAATCAAGCACAGTTTTTTAATTAATTCATTTTTAGCAAATAAATTATTCAGTATTAGCATTCATATTTATGTATGTAGAATGGTGTTGATTTGTCTATTTGAAACTTTGGAAGTTATCCCCATTGGTCAAAAGGAATTAATTACCCATGAATTAGAGTATTTAATTAAGGAATGTATCACTGGTTGTTGTCTGATGAAGTCCCACTTGTTGAGACGAAAACGTGAATGTCTATGGTTTTATGTAAAGGCATTTATGTGGTTGTGTATTTGAATAAATTTTCGAAAATATCTTGGTGAAACCTTTTGGGCACGAAGCATTCTCTTTTTGGATTATTGGTACTAAATCTACTGTAATGTTTCTCTTCAAGAATTTAAAGAGCCTACAAATCAACAGGAAACCCCATCCCTAAGCCAACACAAGAATGGAGAATGCAGTCTGCAATTAAAGAAAGGCAGATTAGGCAAGAGCGGGCTGGAATTTATTGGAAGAAGTTGGCAAAGGAACCAAGGTATTGGGAACAAATAATTAGAAAACAGAAAGGTAATACAACAGGAAGAGGCCAGAAGACACTTGGACTGTAGGCTGCAGATTGCTTTCCCTATCAGGGATTGATATCAGTGTGAAGGCAAACAGAAAGGGACAGGGAAATCCTAAATGAAAGACCTGCTCTAATTGAGCTTTTATTTGAATCTAAAACAGAGGCTGTTGTTAAAAATGGATAATTAGTAGGACATAGAAAATAACTGGAGGTCAAGATTGGAAAGAGAGATTAGATAAACAATTCACAAATAAACAATGGGAGGACATATGTATGGCTCCCAAATATCCAACAAAATCTAGAAGATTTAGGATTTTTGCCTGTAAGTGTTTCCATAGGTATTTTTATACCCTAAACAGCCCTCTAAAGAATTTTTCCTCAGGTAGATGGCAAATGTTGAATTGTAATGGGGAATAAAGAAGTACCTGGTAGGGGACTATATTAGATGAATGAACGATCAAAATGTCGAATACAACATGCTCGACACACTTTGATCAAACATTCATCTAATCGAACCCTTAAAATAACGAAAACCGGAGTTCCAAAAAGTATGCAAAACACACACACATACAACTAATACATATAAACCCATACATTCTCACACCATTCAACAACTTTAAAACCTAAAACACACTCTTCTACTTTTAAAAGAAAAGTAGGGGGCGTGTGGCTGTGCCCCCCCCCACATGCCCCCTAACTATATATACCAACTCTGAGATCACTCTACATTGGGGAAAGGGCAATTACCTGGTAATCGCAACATACACACACACATGCGGAATTCATTTGCCTAGCCATTCCAGACAGTGTAGCGTCCTTACGTCCCAAGCTATACTCACCACCATGGCCATCTAAAACTTTTTGGAACTTCGGTTTTCGTCTTTTTCTGTATTCGATTAGATGAACGATTGATCAAAGTGTGTCGAGCATGTTGTACTCTAATTGGAACCCCCTGGTAGCACATGTTCTCAGAGTGCAATGAATTGAGAAACTTTAAAAACTCCCTGCAGAGTACTCTGTCAGGAATACTAGGTGAGCAAATGAGTGTAACTAAGGACATGATTTTTTGAGATGGGATACAGGATCTGAATTACTTACGCATAGCAAGGCCTCGCCAAGTGTAATTCTGGTGGCTGCTCAAAAAAGCAAGCTTTCAAATTTATTGTTATTGCCAGAATTTTGGGACACGGATCTATGAAAACTGGTTGGCACAAATTGCTAAACAAAAAAGAAAAGTCCTGGATTATAAAACTAGGAGGATTGTTTTAACCTGGTCTTAATGAACATGTTTAATTGGGTTTAATTATTCTATTATATTTTAATATATAAATGTGGTGCTTTTACTGGTTGTGTTTCACACTGAAAAAGGCCACTGGCCTGAAACCGGTCTGTTTCTTGTGTTTTTACACACTAAAAAATATGTATGCTCCAGTTGAGAGCTAGCTGTTTGTCTTTATATACAATTTAAGAACTAAATGATTTTTTCCCTAAGGATGCATGTAAGAAAAGTAGGTGTAAAGTACAGTAGGAATTTTATCACTTATTATTATTATACACTGACCTGAAAAGTGGATGTAGGAAATACAGCACCCAAGATAAAGATTTTAGGAGGTATTTATCATTATCTACATTTAAACACAAATGTAATTACTTATGGATTTAAACACAATTTCGCTGAATGTCAATGGGTTTAACAACAGTGCCAAAAAAGGGGAAATTACTCAAGTATATTAATACCAAGAAAACTCAAGTTATATACTTACAAGAAACATACATCAGCAACAAAGAAAAAATGCAAATTTCCACAATATGAAGTCCTTGCACAATCTGTATTTAAAATGAAAAGTTTCAGTCTTAAGGAAAGATCTGATTACTCTAAAAATATTTTTAAAAAAGAAGAAGAGGGTATGCTTACAATGTTAATTATTGAATAGAATAGAATAATATGGACCTTGGTAAACTTACATTGGCTCCACAGCATGGGAGCTAAAATAACAAAGCAATATCTAGAATGTATTCTTAGTAACATGAAAGGCAGTTTACTCATAGGTAGGGATTTCAACTGTATATTTGTCAGTACAGATACAAAATCTAGTACTACTACAGAACTCTAACAATTCTCATTACTCTCATGGCTTCAGCATTCAATATAGAATTAATAAAATCTTTACTGCACAGGACATCACATTTAAGATCCATAATTTCAAAACAAGATCACACTCCAAAATCAGACTATAATGCTATTACCTTCTAAATATCAAGAACTACAAGACATTAGCTTTAACCACTAGAATCACAGCTTATTTAACAAATGATGATTTCAAACTTTGGATTACAAAAGAAATTGGTGTTTATGGAAACCAATAATAAAGATGATGCAAGTAAAAGAATGATTTGAGATGCATTAAAAGTTTATATTTATGGTGCAATTTTATTCTGGGACAGGAAAAAAGTGAAACAATGAACAAACTAAAAATTACACACAATTTCAAAAAAGGAACAAATCCCTTTTTCTACAAGTAAATTCTTTAGATAGTGAATATCAAAATATACTCTTCCGTAAGACTGCTTTAGCCATAGAAAAAATAAATAAAGCACTTCATATACAATGACATCAAGGGGAATGCAGAACTTGAAGTCAAAACAGCAACAAGATCCAATCATATAAGGGAAATCAGGATAAAATATAAATTAAAAACAGAAATGAGAAAAATACTATCAGCATTTAGAATTTTTATAATTACTTGAACCAGTCCAGTAACAATAAAGTCAATAATTCTCAATTCAAGAACTTCACTAATAAAAACAAAGCAAATATTTTAACTTCAGATAAAAACAACCTAGTAAGAAATTCAAGTGAAGTTCTTAAGATAAAATAACAAAAATACAGCAAAGCTACAGGCATCAGTTGGATACTACTGCAGTTATACACCATTTTAGCTGAAAGTAGCCAATTTTTCCTCAAGTTTGGTTAGAGATTCAAACAAATTTAAAGATTTCTCACTTCTAGAAATATTCCTTAAATCACCCCAATCTTAAACACAGATCCAACAAATTGCAGGGCATATAGCCCAATTTCACTTCTGAATACTGAGTACAAGATATTTATGACTATTGTTACAGGAAGAATAAAATGTTTCTTTCCACATTTAACAAAGATAAAAATACAAAAAGCTTTATAACTCAAAGATAAAATTATATTCATGTTACCTTGAATTTATTTATGAGATATAATTAATAACAAGAAGTACCATTAGTCTTCATATTGTAAAAATGTTTTTGATACAATTAGTTGGCATTATTTAAAGTTTTGGATTTCTATGATTTCCCAACAGTATTTAGTATCCTAATTTAAACTTTACCACAAAACACAGCATATGTAAACTTAAATGTATATTTACCTGAAAAATTAGAAACAAAAAGGCACAAAAAAGGATGCCCCTTTCTCCTCTTTTATTCACACTAGCAACAGACATATTAGTATCAACAATTAAAATGAACATAAATATTCATGGAGTAATGATAGCAGAGCATTACATGTCAAACGTTATCTCAGTTGCAGATGATATACTGTTGACACTCACAGAAATAAATATCTCACAAGATGACACCTAAAAACTAATGAACAGTTTTGAACTTGTTTTGGTCTTCATTTTAACAATAATAAAACTAAATTTATAACTGCTAATTGAAAAAAAAGAACAATTATATAATGCTAGAGACCTGTCTAGAAAGGTAGCTGAAGAATTCAAATATCTTGTAATTACTCTGGAAAAAACAGAAAATAATAGAGATAGGCACTTTGGAAAATTCTTTATATAATGATAAAATTTTAAGCAAACAAGACAGTTTTCAGTTCATAAAAATGGCATTATTCCACAAGATAATCTATATAATTCAAACAGCAGCTTTCATCCCAAACGAAAAGCATCTAAACAACATTAATAAAAGGTTATGAAGTGTCAGTGTCAACCTAAAAAGGCATGAATTGCTTACAAGTACCATATTTGAACATGGGAGATAGAAAGCAAACTGATTCACAAACCCATGCAAAAGCAAAGTCATACTTCATTGACTAGATAGCAGTTATAATACAAACTGAAAACAATTTCAACTATCACTATTCAATTTAAAAAATGAAAATCGCTTCTACCTCTGGGGAGATTAACTTAATGTGGCTGGTTATAACTACATGCAGTTGAACATATCTACACCTACAATATTATCTTACATTAATAGTTTTAAAATATTATGAAATACTATCATGGAACATACAGATACAAAATACTGGTCTAGTTGGCATAAGCAGTTTTAATTTCCAAAGGGTTAATACAAAGATCCAAATCACTGAGAATGGGTCAATGAACAGATAAAACTTTCAGATGGTGTAACTGCTTCCACTGCAAGGAACTATAATTGGTACAATGTCTTAAAACTAAATTTTGACTAGATGCTAATGAATATATATTGGTTCAAGGCATCAGAGGCTATGCTCATGAAAAATTTTAGGAGAGTAGTCAAGATAATCATAATAATATACCTTAACTTTTTGATTATGTATGTCAGAGTTTATACAACAGCAAAGGAGACACTTTCATATTACCAAGATATCAATACTATATTCTATTAATCTATAAAAAGAATTAAATAATATTTGGAAGTTTATCTTACAAAATAAAGGAGAAATATATCACTCAAAGGTAAAAAAAAAAAAAACTCATGTTAAACTCTAGTGGAATTACACCAAAGTAGAATATTGGAGGATTTATACCTGTAAATGCTTACATACAGCTGTCTATACTCTAGACAAAATAAAAATTAAAAAAAAAACAACAGGTTAATGTTTAATATCACAGTATCAAATATCACATTGTGAGACTCTTCAGGTTAACCAGACCCGTCTTAAAATGAGTATTCTAGATCAAAGCAAATTCTATGTACCTAAATGGGGTCAGGGGTGGTGGCAAAAGCAGCACATATTCTTAAGTACCATTACCAAACAAAAGTTTGCACAAGCATCACTTTCCCATGTCCCTCAACCCAAACACAAACACAGTGCTTGCAGAGAAAGTACACATTCCCCTATCTCCCTGAAATGGAAAACAGTCTGCTTGCATACAACAGCATATACTTCCATGTCTAACATCCAAAACGGGTCTATATTTAACTATCAAATGAAATATGAATCAAAAGGCTAAACAGCAAACCCTATCCATTGAATGTTCATGTAGCAAATGTTCATTTTTTTCGACAGGGCAAGTAACTAGTTAGCCAACACTTCCCATTTCACACACCACAGTACTTCAAAATCAACCCAGGTGGGGGGCTTCGCCTCCCCCTAACTATACAAACTAACTCAGAGACCACACTACAGTGGGGAAAAGGGCAGATGGGGAAGTGTTGGCCAACTGGTTACATTCCCGTTTGCTGAAATGAACGCTCGCTAAATGAACATTCAATGGATAGGGTTTGATGTTTATCCATTCGATGCATATGTCATTCGATGGTTAAACATAGACCCCATCCAAAAGATTGTGTGCACAGTCAGCACACTGTAACAAGCATCTTAACATATCACAACAGTTGACAATATGACATATATACCCCCTGCCCCTCATAAATGAGTCATCTGCAAAACCAGTACGCATGAAGCATGCACAAGCAGCACAAATTATCAATTCTCACAACCAAGACATAATGGCTGCACAAGCAGTACACACAATGCCATCTCTTAAAAAACATTGCTTATAGGTTCATAGGTAGATACTAGGCTATCTGCCCTAGGGTATTTATAAGCCTAGCCAGAGTGTATTTGGCTTCCGTCTCCCTATTAGATTAGCCTACTGTGCCTCTGTAAAGTAGGCAAGAGAAGGTACCCTTTTAAGATTAGTTTAGTTTACTGTGCCTCTATCTAGCAGGGACACAGGAGAGATCCCAGGGGTGAATTTGCAATTTCCCATCCACACGTCCAAATTTCGCTTGAAGAGGGTCAGCAAGGGGCTATGTCTAACATGAATTGGGATTCTATTCCAGAGTGAGGGGAGCCTCTGGGAAATTAATCTGTCCCTCCAGCATGTCCTATTTATTTTTGTGCTGAGGTTTAGGTCCCTGGAGCATGTAGCTCTAAGGGACTTGGATTTTTTGAGGTGGAACATGTCCATTAATTCTGGGTTTGACATGGCTTTGTATGTCAGGCATAGATCGCCTCTGAGTAGGCGGTAAGCAACTGAGTAGAGCTGGAGTTTCTTTAGTCGAGCTGCATAGGACATGTGTTTGTAGCCCATGATCCTCTTGGTGAGGTACTTTTGGGGTCTCTCCAGTTGCTGCAGATGTCGGGTAAGGTACATCCCAAATGGGGCATTGTATTCAATTATGGGCCTGATGAGTGACGAGTAGAGGGGCACAATGACCTCTCTTGATCTAGATGCGAAGCCTTTCGTGATAAGGTGGGCTATATAGAAGATCTTTCTAACCACTTTGGCAACGTGATTATCAAAGGACAGATTACTATCTACGTCGGTCCCCAAATCTCTAATTACTTCTTCTGTACTTAATGGATTACCACCTATGTGGTAATTTGTGGGCACCTTGTTTTTCCCAAAGGGGATGACTATGCACTTTTTAGCATTTAGCTTGAGGCCGTGGCTCTGGCACCAAGCATCCGTCTCTGAGACCCTTTTGGAGGATGCGTGTGTCAGCTGGAGATTCGATTATGGCCCCCAGTTTGCAGTCGTCTGCGAACTTTGTCAGCTATAATCCCCACGTGTTAGCCTGAACCTCAGAGAGGTATATACCAAACAAGAGAGGTCCCAGAACTGAGCCCTGTGGGACGCCACTTGTAACTGGTTTGGATTCGGACATGGCACCTGCAATTCTGACCATGTGGGCTCTATCTCTGAGCCAGTTTGCAACCCATCTTGTGATATAGGGGTTGATATTTAAGCTGGTAAGCTTATTTATGATGCTGAGTGGGGTATTGTGTCGAAGGCTTTTGCGAGGTCCAGGTAGGCTGTGTGGACTACCTTGCTCTCATCTATGGCTTTGGTAACTGTTTCAAAGAAATCAACTAAGTTTAAGAGGCAAGATCTGCCCTTAAAGCCAAATTGGGTAGGGTCCAGTGTCTGGAGGCTCCCAATGTCTTTGTTTATGAGTTCCATGATAATACGCTCCATAGCTTTACAGACCAGACTAGTCAGGCTTATGGGGCGATAGTTTCAGGGGTCCGTTGTGGCATCACCTTTGTGGAGTGGGACCACTGTAGCTGTACGCCATTCTTTGGGTACATATCCTGTAGTAAGGCTAAGTTTGAACAGTGACTTAATGTGAGGATTCAGTTCTTGGAGCTCGTGTAAGACAGCCTGGGACACCGTCCGGTCCCATAGATGCTGTGTTTTTTGCTTTGGAGAGGGCAGCTTTCACCTGTGCATCTGTGATGTCAGGGAGGTTTATATTCAGTTGGGATAAGCATGTGCTCCTTTGGGGGGGAAGGGGGGGAGAAGTTTGCGCTGAATCTGTCTGCCAGGATGTTGGCTATGTCTGTAGGTTTGGTATATTTTGTACCATTATGCAACAATTCAGAGCATATCTGGGAGTTTCCGCCCATGTTTCTGACATAACTAAAGAAGGCCTTGTGATTATCTTTATGTCTAGGGCAATTTTTCTTTCTAAACTGGCCTTTGATGATTTTATGAGGGATCGTAGTTTCTTGCTAATACTGATCAGCGATGCCTTCCCTTTTTGGGATTTTGCTCTGTCATCTAGTAGCTTTCTCCTTCTGTTGTATAGCTTATTTATGGTCGGGGTCCACCAGACTGGTCTCCTGTTTTTGGAGGAGTGAGTCTTGGTTTTATTTGGGATAGCACGATCCATGCATTCCTGCAGGTGCTCATAGAATGCATTTGTAAAGGATTCTGCGGATTGGGCTGTATTATCCTCTGGCCCAGGGGCTTTGAAGGATTCCACCTCAGTCTTGAGAAGTGAAAAGTTGGCTTTTGAGAAATTCTTTACAGTGATTTCCTTGGCTGGGCGTGGGGACGGGATATGGATGTCCAAGGAAATTTGTTTATGGTCTGATCTTACCAATGAGGGGTTTAACTCTGGTGTGGACATAGAGTCCCCATGTTGGTGATGACAAGGTCCAATATGTTGTTGCCTCTTGTGGGAGTGGTGACCAGTTGTTCCATTGCGTTAGAGTTTATAAATTTAAAGAACCGTTAGGCGAGGGTGTTTGGGCTTGAGTAGTTTTCCCAGTCAATGTTTGGGTAGTTGAAGTCACCCAATAACATAGTGTTTGGAGAGACCTTCATATTCTCCAGTGTTCTCAGGAATGCCAAGTGGGGTTCCTGTAATAGGGAGGGTGTTCTGTAGCAGGCTACAAACTGAAAGGCAGTTTTGCCTGCTGTTAGTTGCACATGGATGGTTTCTGATGCTTCGTGCAGTGCCACTAACCTGGAGGTGTAGGTATCTTTGATGAATATAGATATTCCCCCTCCTTTTGTGCTTCAGTCCGAGTTTTGGGGCTGAAACGCATGGTATGAGTTATAACCTGGTAGTGCTGGGGTGCTCTCAGGAGCCTTGAACCAGGTTTCTGTTACTGCACAAACATCGATTTTCTCCATACTGAGGAGAGTCTCGAGTGCGTGCATCTTGAGGTTTAGACTTCTGGCATTGAGTAGCATTACCTTTAGTTTTTTTATCTTTGTGTTGTCTAAGGAGGTGGGTTTGTCCTTTGAGCCTTGCCTAAAAAAGGCATTATGGGGGTGGCAAGAGCCTTGGCCAGTATACGAAAGCCTAAGGGTGACAGGTGCAAGCTGTCCCTAGCGAAGCAACGTGGCTTGTCGATCATGTCATCCCAGGCTGACAGACACTGGATCCCCTTTGAATGACACCAATACTTTAGCCAATTGTTGAAATTGATCATTTTGTCTTTATACTGTGGCATCATTCTTGGTGAGGGCAAGATGCTACTTAAGGTCAGGGACATACCAGCCTGGGCTACGTGGTCAGAGAGCTCCTCTATGTCTCTTTTCATGTAGTCCAGGGAGGTACGTCTCAGGTCATTCACACCAGCATGGACAATGACGGAGTCATACTTGTACTTGCTTTGGAGTGACCCGAGTGCTTGCATTATGTGGCGGATACTGGCACCAGACAGGCAGCTTACACTGACCTTCTCCTTGTTCAATCTGGTGAGTGGGATGTCAGTGTGCCGAACAATAGAGTCCCCTATAACAAGTGTATTTGGTGTGTTGTTTGGCCTTATGGGCTGTGACTGTGAGGCACACTGATTTTGTGAGATATGTGATTTGTGGGTATTGTTGAGGGGTGGCTGTTGCTTGGATATCTGCTTAGGAGGTCTTTGCTGTTTAGGCAGATTTTTATTTAGAGCCTCCGAGTATGTTTTTGTGTGTTTATGTGTTGGGTATGCAGATGCAATAGATCTGTGTGAGACTGGATTTGTGGTGTGGGTGGTTACCTTTTCCTCCTGACTGACTGTGCCAGTCTTGGGTTGAGAGACCTCTGCCTCCAGTTTGGCTGTGTAACTGCATCTCTCACATGTATTAGAGTTTGTTGGAAGGAGGAGAAGGTTGTCTGTGTACATAAGGCAATTGTAACATTGCCTCAAAATTCCCAGATTCACCAGCTGGACTGGAGAGTAACCTTGAAACTGACTCTTGGACATACCAGATTACTATAGGGAACTGTTTTTTTTTACTGATCAGATTAGGGAAGGGAACTGATTTTTCACTTGATCGGGAAGGATCAATCGGGAGTCTAATACTTATGAGAAGTCAAGGAGGGTGTAGTGCTTTAGTTAGTTAGTGTTTCCTTATAAGAGCTGAGCAAGTGCAGGGCTTTAGAAAGAGAATAGACAGATTACTTTGAGAGTTTGAACAGTTCCAAGGGAAAAAGTGAAGAGCACACTTTGTGGAGCCTGGAATAGTTTAAACCTGTTTAGGTGGCGCTGCCCGACACTGCTCAGTGCGCAAAACCGCGCAAAAAGAAAGCTGTAGGGTTTTAAGAGAGAGAGATCAAGGAGTTTAGAATTGACCCAAAATGGCCAATAAAACTACAGCTTCTAGGTAGTAACCACTCCTCCAGGGACAGGCAGGCTGTTCTGTGTTAACCACTCCCACTGGTGAACCCAGAGACTTCCCTTTAGCCCACGCAAGCACTGGCCTTCTAGAAACTTCCAAACAGTTCAGAACAGCAAATCTGTAGCAAGCAGTACACACAATGCCATCTCTTAAAAAACATTGCTTATACACATTATCTATATCGACCTATATTTATACATACGCACTCGTCCTCTGAACTATTTTAATAATTAGCACTAATGCTGACCTCAGCCATACACCTTACCATCAAAAAAAAAAAAAAAAAATCTTTCTGTAACACTAACACTGTACAAAACACACACACACACTATTAAATCTGTTCTCTTCCGTAATCTTTACTTTAGCCATAACCTATAAACTCTCACACATACTCCCATGTTTAATGCCAAAACCTTTGGGCATCAAACCCAATTTCACACTTACCCTAAGCACAAGCATTAAATCGTTCTCATTTCTAGTCTATAATATTAGATAAAAAAGACTATTACTGTAACCTGCAACATAAACACCAAAACTGACCACAAAATGTTTTGTCCAGCTTAAACAATGTTCTCCATCAAGGTAATACTACTACCCCTACCCTTGCGTCTATCCTCCAGAAAATACTGCCAACACCTTCTTTACAGAAACTATATAATCCCTTGCCAACCAACTAGGCCCCAATAACCTAGACACTATTAACCCCATATCCAATACCCACCCATCCTTTAACTTTCAACCTGTACCAACAGCACTTATCCAATCCTTAATCAAAAAACTGAAACCCACCACCCTATCAGCAGACCTACTCCCGGCTGAATATCTTCAAAAGGCTGCAGATGCAATAGCATATACCACCTCAATATTAATTAACAGAACCATCTCTGAAGCATATATCCCCTCCATCTTGCAAATTTCCCATGTAATTCCTCTCCACAAAGGGGGTAAACTCCACTGATTTATCAAATTACCGGCCCATCGCCATTCTGTCCCCTCTGGCTAAAATTATGGAAAAATGTATCCATAAGCAACTCCTTCATTATCTCAATTTGCACAATCTCCTAGCTCCCTCCCAGCATGGATTTAGACACCACCATAGTACCACATCAGTCCTTTCATCCTTCTCTCAGACAATAAATCAAATCTGAAATAATAATACGTTCTCCTCTGCTGTCTTTCTTGACCTGTCTAAGGCATTTGATATGGTAAACCACCAACTACTCATTAGAACACTAAAACCTCTTGCCATAGACAGTCTGCCAATACACTGGTTTCAGTCCTATCTAAGTGGCAGACAACAAGCTGTGTTATGGAAGGATAGCCTTTCCTCCTCCCTACTGCCAGTCACCCTTGGAGTTCCTCAATGGTCTATACTACGACCTCTCCTTTTTTCCATCTTCATTAATGATCTTCATACTGTCATCTGCAAAGCAACCTGCATTCAATATGCAGATGCCTCTCCCCTAATCTGTTCTGTCACCTCCCCATTAGACATGTGGACCTTAACCCAAAATACTTTCAATGTAGTAAAAAACTGGCTCACCGACAGGTGTCTTATACTGAAGACAAATAAAACAAAACTGCTACTCTTCTCTCCCACCCGGAAAACTACACTCCCATCATTAATCATCTTCTTCTTCTTTCGGCTTTTCCCGGTTAGGGGTCGCCACAGCGGATCACCTGTTTCCATTTCTTCCTGCCCTCTGCATCTTGCTCTGTCACACCAACCACCTGCATGTCCTCTCTAACCACATCCATAAACCTTATCTTAGGCCTTCCTCTTTTCCTCTTACCTGGCAGCTTCACCCTTAGCATCCTTTTCCCAATATACCCAGCATCCCTCCTCAGCTCATGCCTAAACCAACACAATGTCGCCTTTCTAGCTTGGTCTCCAAACTGTCCAACCTGGACTGACCCTTTAATATACTTATTCCAAATCCTGTCTACCATCATCACACCCAGTGCAAATCATAACATCTTTAACTCTGCCACATCCAGCTCCGACTCTTGCCTTTTTGTCAATGCCACTGTCTCCAACCCATATAAGATAGCTGGTCTCACTACCCTTTTGTAGACCTTCCCTTTCACTCTGGTACTAGTCTGTCACAAATCACTCCTGACACTCACACTCCACCCTGCCTGTACTCTCTTCTTCACCTCTCTTCCACACTCGCCATTACTCTGCACTGTTGATCCCAAGTATTTAAACTCATCCACCTTTGCCAATTCTACTCCCTGCATCCTCACCATTCCTCTACCCTCCCTTTCATTTACACACATATATTCTGTCTTAGTCTGGCTGACCTTCATTCCTCTCCTCTCTAGAGCATATCTCCACTTCTCCAGGGTCTCTTCAACCTGTTCCCTACTCTCACTACATATCACAATATCATCTGCAAACATCATAGTCCACGGGGACTCCTGTCTGATCTCGTCTGTCAACCTGTCCATCACCAGTGCAAATAAGAAAGGGCTCAGAGCTGATCCTTGATATAATCCCACCTCCACCTTAAACGCATCTGTCACTCCCACTGCAGATCTCACCGCTGTCACACTACCCTTGTACATATCCTGTACCACTCTTACATACTTCTCTGCCACTCCCGGCTTCCTCATACAATACCACAACTCCTCTCTAGGCACCCTGTCATATGCTTTCCCTAAGTCCACAAAGACACAATGCAACTCATTCTGACCTTCTCTGTACTTCTCCATCAACACTCTCAGAGCAAACATCGCATTTGTAGTGCTCTTTCCTGACATGAAACCATACTGCTGATCACTAATCATCATCATCTCCCTTCTTAACCTAGCTTCCACTACTCTTTCCCATAATTTCATGCTGTGACTGATCAGTTTTATCCCTCCGTAGTTACTACAGCTCTGCACATCACCCTTATTCTTAAAAATCAGTACCAAAACACTTTTTCTCCACTCCTCATCCCATCATGACAATGACTCCCATCATTTACCATAACATCTAATAAGGGCACAATAATTTTCCCAGAAAGTAATACAAAACTATTAGGTGTAATTGTTGAAAATAACCTTAAGTTTGATGCTCACATCGACAAAACCATTAAAACAGTCAGCAAGAAGCTAGGATCTATGTATAGGATTAAGGCATTTCTAACCCCAACTGCTAGAACAGTGATTGCCCGAACACCTTTACTTTCAACCCTTCTTTATGCCCCCCAATCTATATAAACCTGAGTAAATCTGACCTCAATAAACTCAATAGCTGCTACAATAACATAGCCAGATTTGCCACAGGCTCAGCATATAGAACCCACCACTGTATTAACCTACGACCTCTAGGCTGGCTAGAGTTTCCCCTCTCAAATCCAGTATAACAAATTAATAATAGCCCACAAAGTCCTCTATCAGTCCAAAAGCATGCCCATACTCAAAAATATAATTACCCCATATAGTGACCTAAAAACCCTCCGCTCTTCTGACAAAATGCTGGTGCAAACTGTTAAAACTAAAAACTCAGCAGGCGAGTCATTATTTTGCAACTCTGTTGGTACAATCTGGAACCGGCTCCCTGCCGAACTTACAGCAATCCATTCTATAAACCAATACATCTCTCAAAAAATACCTAAAAAGCCACTGGCTGCAACCCTAACTAACCACTCTCTTCACTACCTGGCTATCTGTAAAATAGTTTCAAAAGTCTGAAACATTGACTATCGTTCTTATATGTATTGTACTATTGAATGATATGCTACCTTATTCAGCCCTGTACCACTAAAAATGTCTAAGTTCGAACAAGAAAATTAATATTGTAAAGTTTTAAGTATGTATGTATTCCAAGCCTTTAAGCATGCATGTAATCCTATAATTCTGCACTGCTATCTATATGTAAATGTTTAAAACTGCTACTGTTAACTCTTATTGTAACTATCCACACGAGGAGCTTTTCTCCCCAGGCCGACGCTGAAAATGGACCTGTGTCCAGTTGCACTGTCCCGGTTAACAAATGTAAAAAAAAATAAATTTCAATACCTCCAGCAATTGACAAAGTGTGACTTCAAAAAATTTCCCAAGCACTTCACTTGCCTACTAAATGACTATTCCACAGAATGAAGTGCAGACTATATATGAATATCTTTCAAAAAAATCTGCCAACACATAATGTCTACATCAAACTAGCTAAAAGGAAACTTGAAAAACCAAAGGCCAACTAAATAAAAAGGAGAGCCTACAAAAAAAATTCAAGAATTGATCTTTGCATGGGGCAAGCCCCACCTGCACCCCCTCGCAAAGTAGGGGGTCTTGACCTCATATATCATACACCAACTCAGAGACTGTAGAACAGTGGGCAAGAGAGAAAGCTCTGCAAGCCCTCCCTAATATTGAATAAAGCAAATTATCCATCTGATTCCCAAGTGAGTTAAGCCAAGTAAAAAGACAGATTTTCATGGCAAGCCTAGCAGAGCTTTCATGCCAACAGACAGGGATACTAAATCCCTGACAAGAACAATTAAAATAAAGGTCCTTACTATGGCAATAAAACATGCAAAAATTAGGGGGGGGGGGTGGCTACTGCAGCAGTGATTATTTGAACATTTACTGTTATGGCAAGTTTACTTAAGCAACATTACTATTGTCATCATTAGGATGACGCTGCAGTAGCCTTCGCTACATGGAAAGACTACCATAGTTTACACTGACAGAGGGAAGATGAGGGTGCATTAGCCCCTGAAGAATGGTCCAAAGTCTGTCCTGAACCTGGAGAGGGACTCTAGTTTACAGTGTTTTTTTTTTTTTAAGGTGTGTGTAAAGGACCAAGTTGCTTCTTCTAGAATACTTCTAGAATCCAACCATTTTCAAAAAGTCACAAATGAAGCTAATGCCTCGCAAGAATAAACCTTGACAGTACCTGGAAGTGTCTTGTTGTGGCAGTATAACAAAAGGTATTTATGAGACAACCACTTAGAAATCAGAGATCCTGAAAGACTTTGTTATATCAAGATAGTACCCAAGTTGTCTGTGGACATCTAAGGTATGGCATATTCTTTCTTTAAAGAACCCCTGTTGTTGTGGAAAATGAGATAGGTGTTGACCCTCAACAGCTTGCATCTCAGATACTCTTCTTGCAGAGGTCAAAGCAATGAGCACCATCAGTCTCCATGTTAAGAACCTCAAGTCATCTTGATGAGCTGGCTCAAATGGAGTACTAGTTTGTCTTTCTAAAACAAAATTAAGATCCCAAGGAGGAGCCCCTTCTTTTCAGGGAGGATTCTTATGCAACAATCATTTCAAAAACATTTCACGTGAGATTGCATTGAAAAAGGGGGATCAATAGGAAGATATGCTAAAACGGCAGCCAAATGGACCTTGATGGAATAAAGCCAACCTGGAGATAGTAACTCACATAAATACAGTAGAACCAGATTAACATTTGCCCTAAATGGGTGCTGGATCTTTTCTTGACACCACCTAGAAAATATTTTCCATCGACTAACACATGATTTTCTAGTAGCAGAATTTCTTGCTTCCTTTAATACCCACTGCACATTCTCAGAAAGGTATTAAGATTCTATCATCTAGATAGTCAGGTGCAGTTGTTTGGAAACAGGATTTATCAAATACCCCTTGTCTCTTGCGAGTAGATTCAGTCGGTGAGGAAGCTTGTAGTAATTGCGCCTGGCCATTTACGAAAGGGAGAATCATTGTTTCAAGATTTAGAAGGCAGTCACCACAAAGATCTTTGGAGGGTCATTCTGAATCTTTAAAATGACCTTGTATATTAGTGGAAAAGCATACAAGAACATTCGTATCAAAGAAAAAAAAATCAGTCTTTCAGCCCTTCTTGCATGGAGTCCTGAAGACGAATTTTGCCAACTGACTGTTGAAAGTGAAGGTTAAAAGATTTACTTGAGGTGTTGCCCATTAATTCCTGGAAGACCCCCTGATTTAGTTTGTATTCATGAAGGTCTGTCCTGTTCCTGCTCAGCTTGTCTACCATACAGTTTTGCTCTGACAGTATGTAAGACACCTTTAAAATGAGATTGTACTAAAAATCTATACTCCAAGCTAAAGCTAGTCTGCACAGAGGGTAAGAGCTGGTTCCTCCCTGTTTGTTTATGCACCACATCAATGTGGTGGTATTTGTAAACACTTGTAGAGGTCCTGGGGACCACAGATGATTGACAGACTTATGTTTATACTTTTTTGCCTTTTGTGCTCCAAACACCCAGCACTTTTTTCCCCATAGACACTACTCCCCAAGCAAAGTCTAAGGTGTTGGTGGTTACAGGTTGTGTTGTAGCTGTGAAGGTGAATGAGAGACCTGAATTCTGATATATTTGGTGTCTCCACCAAAAAAAATCTTCCTTTTCACAAACCCTAAAACTGGAATAGGGAATTTCAAGGAATGTTTATGTTGGGACCATACAGATTTTGGGTACCATCAGCTTTTTCTCATGTGAAATTTTGCAAGGAGGACCATGTTAATTATAAAAGGCATAAAACCTAGAATTCTGAGAAATTCCCCAGCTAAGACAATAATCTGAATGGAAAAACTCAGAAACAGGTTTAGATACAGATATAACTTTTTTTCCGGTGGAAGAAAAGCACTTTGAACTGAGCTAAAAGTCCCATGAAAACAATCATGTGAATCCTGGAAACCCAGTCTATATAGGAGATCCTATACCCAACTGAAAGATTACTCTCACTTTGAAAACAACTCTGCAAAGATAAGCATGTCATTTAAATATGGAAAAATCTAAAAAAATCTTGCAGTCTGCTGTATGCTGTCACAGGACACAAACACTTTGGTCTATCTACTTCTCCAAGGGTTTTCACAAAGGGTAGTTCAGAGAATGAATAATGTGATCTAGACACAGAAAACAAACTTTTGTGTCTGTAATCTGGATCTACAGAAATGTGATATGCTCCTTTTAAATCTAAGGTCACTGGAAAACCCAAATAGAGAATAAGGGGTAATAAGTGGTGAAGCAACAGCATTTTGAACTTGGGAATTATCACAAACAGATTCAGAAAGGAAAGATTCAGAACTGGGCTCAAAGAATCCCATTTTTGGGCACTAGGAACATCTTAGAATAAAAACCATTCCCCTAACTAAGGAGGGAGGACAACTTCTATCATCCTCTGAGCAAGCATATTCTAAATGACCAGAGAGAAAAACAAGAGTCTGGTGTGGCAGGTGGAGAGGAATATCCTAAAAAGGAGAGAGAGACTCCCACTCCCACCTGTAAACTTGACAGATTACTCTTGGAACCCATCTCTCTCAAACTATCTGTTGCCAAAAGAAACAAATGGGGGTAGAAACATTCTGGAAGGATTAAAAGACTGTCGGGGTGGGAAAAGGTTGGAGATCCCTCATATAGTTAAAAGCAGACTTATTAGACTGTCCTTTGTTCGGGGTTTACTGCTTTATTTTGGAAACACCTTGCTGCTGCTTTTTAAACATCTGCTTACCAGCAGCATCCTGGAACGGTTTGTTTTTTAGAAGAAGTTGTGGAGGGAGCATTGAATACCTTGGTAAACTTGGAGAAGGAGGGTTAAAAAAGTCTGAAGATTCCTTGAATCAGATTCCCTCTGTCAGCACACTTTTATTGAGCTCTGCAGCAGAAAGTCCAAAAAATAGTTCTCTGTCCACAGGAGGACTCTAAACATTTCATTTATTTTTCAGAATGCAGCCAGGCAAACTCCCCAGTAACAGTTCTAATGGCAGCAGCCATGGAGGTGGCATCTGTAGAATCACATACACATTTCAAGCAGTGGGCAGTCACTTGAAACAGAAGAAAACCAATTACATGAAGCATATTTCTCCTCATAAGAGGAAACAGATGCCAAAATATTCCTCATATTTCACAAGAGCAAGCATAAATTTCAACATATGAGCCTGACAGTTGAGAATTGTAAAAACAAGTGCAGCAGAAGAGTACATTTTTTCCTCATTATCAAAAGGTTTCCCATCTGTGGCAGGACAGGGATCGATATTGACCAAATGTTTAGCAGCAGCTGGTTTCACTAAAGCAAATAGCTGCTGGGTCTGATATGGGGTAAGTAAATAAAAATGTACAAGGCTAACAAACTTTTTATCTTCTTTCTTCAGGGCAGCAAACTGGCTGCCAGGCATGTAAAAGTCTAGGGCAAATGTATCCTCCAACACTAAATGAATACAAGGAACTAGGGTAGGTTCTGGAAAATTCAGTAAAAATAAATCATAATACATGCGTACGTAATCAGGGCGAATGAAATGTCATTATGTTCCAAATGAAATAACCAATTAATTCTCAAAATTGTTTCAGAGAAATTGAATCCTTCAATGGGACTGACAGAAGTCATACTCCCCTCAGAATCTGAATCAGAAACCTGAGAAGACAAAATAGAAGCTGTCCCTTCACAATCATCTTGTGGTTTATAAACTTTAACATCTTCAGAAAATGAAGATTCATTACCTTTCACCAGAAGCACATCTTGGATGTATAACCTAGGGAAGGTTAAGCTTTGGTACTCCTGCTAAACATCAGAAGTGATAATCCACTTGACTGGAATAATGCAACAGTGATTTCACTCAGGACATTCTCCTTTTCTTTTACCAGAAATAGCTTAACAGAAAGGGTCATGAGCCTGACCCCCAGCCCAATACATCACTCTTGCCCAACATGACAGACAGGAGAAATGAGTCCAAAGTTTTTACTATTCTTTTTTTTTAAAAGAATTTCTAAAGAAGAAGCACTTTTGACAGGAAAAAGCTCGCTATGGATAGGTATTAGCATTCTGGTTAGGCAGAGTGGCATTATCTTCCACTTCTCCCAAGACCAGCAAGAGTAGCTCTCCCTTGCCCGCCAAAGGCAGTCCAACAGCTACAGAGGACATGTCTAACTCCCAGTCTATGGTGGCTGTAGTCTGGTGGCTGTAGGGACTACAACAGAAGGAGCCAAAGAAAAAGATGAATAATCTGAGGAATCAGAAATTGCCACAGCACAGTCACCCATCTGCGTCTGAGGCAATGACTGTTTAATAATTTTCTTCTTTTTGTGGCTGGCAGAAGGAAGAGCTCACAAACCAGAAGGTTGTTCCATAGTTGTGCCAGAAAAAGATGTGGCAGCAGCAGATAGTAAAACAAGCAAGTAGTACAAAAGTAACCCCCCCCCCCTCCACGAAAAAAGTACAAAGTACTTTGAATGCTTATTCCAGCCCCTAAAAGTAAAATAAACTTAACAAAGAAAAAGTAGTTTTAATTTGGTTTAAACTTCTTCCCACAAAAAATAAAAAAATAATACTCCTGTTCAAAAGTTACTAAAAGTTACAGGACAGTCTATAAAGACAAAATTACCTAGATTAAAATTAACATTTTCACAGAAAACGCTCATTTGCTGTCATAAAACGTATATGTGGAAGATTGTTTCCCCAAAGGGAATATGTCTGTCTAGTAATGGAAACCATTAGCTGACCATAAATCCTCAAAATCCCACAAAAGGAATATTCTTTGGTGGCAGAAAAGCACTGAAAGTTAAACACCCAAACTTGTATTTTTATTCAGCGCAGCATGAGCTGACTGATGGTCTGTGCATGTGGAAGGTGCCCTGAAGCTTTGAAAGCTGACAGCCTGTTCTATCCTTAGCAGGATACAACCCATATAGCTAAGGCTACTCCATTAGTGATTTTGATGATTGTGAAGATTGAGGGAAGATGGGCGAAGGCTGCCAGCCTAGTCAAATAGAATTTGATACATAATTATGACACTTGTAAATACCTTGGTTCCTAATTGAAAGAAAACACTGTAAAATGTGAACTTTAGCAACACTGCCATCTGCTGTAAGGAAAACTAAACCAAGCATTTCAAATGTTCTTTGAAGTCAAAATTATGTCTTGTATAGCTTTTGATCTAGATAGTGGTGCCGAAGAGACTAACTGAACACATTCTTTCTATTGTCTTAACTTAAGGAATAATTACTAGAGTGTACATGTGAAACATCTTTTATTGTTGTAGTTTCCTGAGCAGATGTTGGATTGTTAAATAATGTAGCCTTTTGGCCTGGGAACTCCAGACTAAGTTTCAAAATGATGTAATGTGTATACTGGGAAACCTAACTGTCAAAATGATGTAATCTGGGAGGGCCCAGCAGAGATGTTTGTTAGTGAGTTTTAAAAACAAGAAGTTATGTACTCACCATAATGTTAGATGCATGTAGTACATCTCGCCTCACATTCTTACCCATGGGTTCGGAGTCGAACCTCCGCTCCAACTCGGCCATACTCTAGCTCGAAGTCTTCAATTGGCTCGTGGTTAAGAGGTATCCCATGCTGCAATGCGCCTATTCCCCAGATCTTGTTTGCAGTGAGCTCACATCCACACACACACACACACACACACACACACACACACACACACACACACATTGAGAGGAAGAACCAACTCAACATATCAAGAAGGAGTGCTGAAACCAGAAACTCGACCTCTAGGTCCTCCAGGAGAGGGTAGGTGGGTGGGTTAGTAAGAATGTGAGGTGAGATGGACTACATACATCGAACGTTATGGTGAGTACATAACTTCTTGATGTTATGTAGTCCAATCTCACCTACATTCTTACCCATGGGACAGCGTCCCTAGCACCTAGACCTTGGGCGGCTCACTGGAAAATACTCCTGAGCACTGTGGAACCAAATGAGGATCTGCCCCTTGATACCAGATCCAGCTTGCAATGACTAATAAAGGTGTGAGGAGATGCCCAAGTAGCTGCAGCACAAATATCATCCATAGACATCCTAGCCTGAAAGGCAGTAGAAGTAGACACTGAACTCGTAGAGTGAGCCTTTACCTTAATGGGTAATTCCTTGTCATTTGAAGAATAGATGAAGGAAATGCAGCTAGAAATCCATCTGGACAGAGTTACTTTGGAAACTGAAGTCCCTAGTCTGTTGTCTGAAAACGAGACAAAGTTGATCAGATTTCCTAAATTTTGTTCTATGTAAATAGAAACGTAATTGTCTGTGGACATCTAGCTGACAAAACTTAAATTCTGCCTTGTTAGAGAATTCATGGAAAAACACAGGCAACTCAATAGACTGGTTGAGATTGACCACTGAAGCAACCTTAGGCATAAAAGAAGGCTTAGGTCTTAGCGAAATCCTATCCTTGTGAAATATCAAGTAAGGGGGCCGGACTGATAAAGCTTGGAGTTCAGAGACCCGCCTAGCCAAAGTGATGGCTATCAAGAAGTGTGTCTTCCAAGACAAAAATTTAATGTCACAGGTTGCCGCAGGCTCAAAAGGAGGCAAGGTAAGCTGCTGTAGCACAAAATTAAGGTCCCATGGCATAACGGGATCAAAGATCAGAGGTCAAAGTAGCATAGTCTCTGAGAAAAGTCCTACAAAGTCTGTGCGCCATTAGACTGGGTTCATTAGCAACACAAAAAGTAGAAATGGCTGCTAACTGTACTTTGATAGTTGCTGCAGCAGATCCATGACTAAACAGTTGAGATAGAAACTCTTAAACTGATGAGATGGGAGCTGTATAGGGATCAATTTGTCTTTCATGAGCCTAAATGGAGAATCTCTTCCACTTACTGGAATAAATCTTCATAGTAGAAGGCTTGTGGGAGGAAGACAGAATATGAACCATCTCCGGTGAAAATCATTAAGCCTGACTAGGGACGGAATTGGAGCAGCCATGCTGTCAACCTGAGGGTTTGGATGGAGGTGCCCTGACATACGAGTCAACAGATCCGGCTCTGGTTCCAGAATCCACGGCTTGTCCATTAGGTAAGGGTGAAGAAAAGTGTGGAGAAATCAGTATCATTTTGCTTCCCAAAGACTGTGCTTTCTGAATAACCTTCTTTATTAGGGGAATTGGAAGGAAGGCATAGAGAAGACCGGAGGGCCAATCGTGAACTAGTGTGTCCCTGGGGGTTTCCCCTTCTGGGGGAATAAGGGTGAAGTAGCTGCTGCATTTGGCACTGAGGGGGCTGGCAAATAGATCGCAGCAAGGCTGACCCCATCTGCGGAAAATCCATTCCGCCACCTGTTAGTTCAGGGACCACTCATGAGGCATCAGAATAGCTCTGCTCAGCCTGTTGGCAGTCACGTTGGACTTCCCCGGAATGTGCTTTGCCACTAGAAAGCATTGGGAAGATACTGCCCACTGCCACACTCGAAGAGCCTCTCTGCAAAAAGGATACGACCTGGTTCCTCCCTGTTTGTTCTGATACCAGACCACTGACATGTTTATCCGAGTGGATTGTAATTGTCCCAAGAGGAAGAAAGCTTTGAAGTGCTTGCAACACTAATAGCACCACTCTCATCTCTAAGACACTGATATGCAAATGGATCTCGTGTTCCTGCCACTTGCCTTGGACAGTCCTGCAGAGATAATGCCCCCCCCCCCACCTGATCTGGGAGGCATCCGTGGTCACAGTGGCAATCTGAGGAGGAAGAACGAAAGGCATACCCGTGTTGAGACTGCCGGTCTGAAGCCACCAGCACAGATCCTGCTTGCACCTGTCGGTTATTACAATAAGGTGGGAGAGTGGAAGGTGCTGAAGACACCATTGGGCAAAAAGTAATAAGGTTATTACAATAAGGTGGGAGAGTGGAAGGTGCTGAAGAGACCACTGGGCAAAAAGTAATAAGGTTATTACAATAAGGTGGGAGAGTGGAAGGTGCTGAAGAGACCATTGGGCAAAAAGTAGCTACTGAAGAATCCTCATGTGAAGTCTTGCAAGAGGGACTAGCATAATCATGGCCTCCATGGTACCTAACAGCTGGAGGACCACTTTTGCCTTGACCTTCTTCAGTGGTAGTAGAGCGTAGAAATGTTGCTGTAAAACCTGAATTCTCTCTTCTGGCAGGAAGAGCCTCATGAGAACTGTGTCTAATTTGGTGCCGATAAAGGTGACATGCTGCAAGGGCAACAATGCAGACCTTTTCCAATTCAAGGTGATTCCCAGACTTTGGCACAGTGCAACAGTGGCGTCTCTGGTCTGTAGTAGTAGATGCCTGGTGGTGGCAGACAGGAGTCAGTTGTCCAGGTACAGAAACACTTGAATCCCAGACGTCTCAAGTGAGCCATTACCACTGCCATGCATTTGGTGAACACTCTGGGGGTTGTGGTGAGACCAAAGGGCAGGGTGCAAAACTGAAAATGACTGGCTCCCAGCTGGAAGTGTAGGTGACTTCTGGATGCCCTGCCCATTTTTATATGGTAGTAAGCATCCTTGAGGTCGATGGAGCACATCCACACATCTTTCCCTAATAACGGGAGAACTGACTGTAACATGACCATGCGGAACTTGGACTTCTCTACATGAAGGTTCAAACGGCTGAGATCCAAAATGGGTCTCAGGTCCCCTGTTCTTTTTGGCACCAAAAAGAATCTGGAGCAAGTCCCTAATCCTACTTGGTCTGAGGGGACGGGCTGGATGGCTCCTTTTAAACAGCATCTTTTGAACTTCTAAGGATGCGGAATCCCTTTGACTGGGTAGATGTCTGGGATTCTTTTGTTTGGAGGAGGAGATGAAAGAAAGGGAATATGATAACCTCTGGAGATTATCTCTAATACTCACTCGTCTTGGGTGAAGTCTTGCCAGGCTTCTGGGTATAGAGAAATGCAACTCCCGACTGGCTCCAGAGACACACAGTCGGGCCTCTTCTCAGGAGCGCTGGTAGGTAGAGCCATGAAAAGAATCGTGGTCCCCCTGGTTACGCGGGCCTCCTCTGCCTCTAGGGTGGCGTCTACCTGAATTTACACCCCCTCCTCTGCCTCTGGAGGGGGAATCACTCTGTGCATCGTGAAAAAACATCTGCGATTTTCCGAACCACATTTTCCCACCCTTCTAGCCCTTGGGATAAGGTCTAGAAGACATAGAAAAATGGACTCCCACGGCAGACAGGGTTTTTCCTTCCTGCTCGCACCTAGTGAGAGTATCCTTCACCTTGGTTCCAAATAAGGATGAACTGTCAAAGGGCGCGATGGTGAAGGTAGACTTGAAGGCCTCCGCGAAGTTGCACAGGCGCATCCAGGAGCGTCTCCCAAGAGAGACTCCGGAACCCACAGCCCTGTTCGCTCCATCGGCTGCGTACAAGATCAGCCTCATGGACGAGTTGGCAATAGAATTTAGGGTAGACATCTGAGCATTGACTTTGAGACACAGTATCAGAAAGGTTACCCTGTAGAGAATCTCCCAACTCCTTTAGGAGATCTCTTTGGAGCCGTGTAAAATGCGATAAGTAGTTCAGCAACCGCAGTGTAAAGGCCGCTGAAGAGAACAAACACTTCCCATACCTGTTCATAGGCCTGGACTCCTTGTTAGTGGGATGGACAGTAGATGAAGTTTCTGCAAGTTCCTTTTTGGTGGCTGCTGCCACCACCATGGTATCTACTGGAATACCTTTTGTAAGAAATTCTCTATCAGGGGAAGCAGACAAAAACTTGTTGGGTCTCCTAGGGACCGGTTCCACAGTCTCCAGAATTTCCCACACCTTTCGACAAACGAGGTCCAGGAGCTCGAATGGGAGAGAAACCCAAGAGGCGGAGGGTTGGGAACCAAAGGCCTTCAGGAACACTAACTCCTCCTCAGAAGGGGCTTTAGATGGCCAGTCGCCTCTCTTGTCTCAGAATTTCCAAGACATCTGAAAAAGAGATATCATCAGAAGATGACTTAGGGGACCTCTCTGACTCCTCGAGGTCGGTATCAGATGTGAGGGACTCATCTTGGAAGTCAATGTGCTTCCTCTTGCACACTCTCTTTCTGGGTGGCTCCTCAGGTAAAAAAACCCGGGGAGGCCTCAGAAAGCTGGGGACCACTCATGGAGATATCCTGAGGCCTTAGGTCTGCCTGTCCCTAGATAGAGGGTGATCTGATACCGATATCGGTGCTGGAGGGGGAAGAGTGTCGGTACCATAGGATGCAACTGACGACCTGGCCAACACACTCCTCATGACCTTGAAAGCTGATCCCCCTGGCTCCGAAGGTCGACTAACCGCAGAAGACGGCCTCAGAGCTGAAGAAATAAGGTCCAAAGCAGATATCGGCTCCACTCTCACCCAAGCCGAAGATCGACCCGATACCTCCCTCTTGGCTCCGACTGGTGAACTGTGAATCCTGGAACCCGTGAACGGCGCAGACGGGGTCGGAGTGGAGATCGGAGCAGAGATGCCAAAAGGGGCAACTGGAGCCGATCTCGAGGCATCAGATGGAACCAACAGCTCTGGCTCCAAAGAAAGGTCCAGAGGAGGAAAAGACAAAGATGAAGGGAGGACAGGCTCCGGAGCCAATTTAGCCAGCACCGATGACTGGAGCGGATCCTTCACCACTCTATCAACATCGTCATCGGAAACTGTCCTGGAGGATCTAGAGGACATGGTCGGGGATCTGGATCTCCCTATAGAGGGAGACCTACGAGTCGGAGACACCGGCTCTGAACTGACAAATCTGACCTCGGCTCCAATAAACCTGGATTCGATGTAGACATCATCGAAGCACTGTCTTCTACTGGACAAAGAAGAAGTGCAAAGCACCACAAAAACCAACTGGTAATAAACAATAAATCCACGAACTTCAGGCTCCTTCTTTACTATGAAAGCTTTAATTTGACTTTGAAACAACGAAAAACAAGTAAAACCACAGTAAATCAAGCGCTTTCACCCAGGCTCTCCCAGGCTTTTTCAAGAGAAGTTATAAGCCATTTTCTTTGACCTTTTACACTGGAATATTGTGTGCAATCATGTGCTCAATTAAACATTTAATTCTTTAATTGTCACAGCTAATTAACTCTTTGTTTCCAGAAAAAATACTTTTTTAAAAAAAATCTTCTGTGTAATGACTGTGTTAAATACCCGAGTAAAAAACTACTAACAACATACAGTTCTTAGTTTCAGTATAACAATAGTTTAGTTTATGATGTTAAATGGTTAGAAAACCTTTAAGTTATTTGCATGTTTGCATTATGAGTATGAATAATGTGTAAACCTGCCATCAAATTATTACATTATAGTAAAATTTTAGTTCATATAACCAATGTTATAAAGAATATTTAAAACATTTAAAATGTAATGATGCAAAAAATGTAATGTGTAATACATGTATAAATAAATAAATAAATATTGGCTGTTTTGAATACTTAATAACTCTGTCTCAACAGCCCTATTAAAATACATATTAAAAATACATGCCATAAATAAGCATTAAAAATACCTATTACCAATACACTTTGCGAATACCTGTTGAAAATGCGTATAAAAATGCTTATCAAAAAAGTATATATTCAAAATCCATTAAAAATATGCATCAAAATACATGTTAAAAGTACATGTTAGAAATAATTCATGTGCAAGTCCAAAGTGTGAACAAATAAACATTGTGTTTACAGTTGTAATTATAATGTGAACATCTTGTACCAAGTGAGTATACCAGATCTTACAGTGTTTGCTAGCCATAGCCTCACTCTTCTTGTTAAAATACTTCCATGTAAAAAAATTTTTTGTGTAAAAAGATTGTTGTGATAAAAATCACTACCTAGGACATTATTTGAATAATCATATAGTATGCTTATGTTATAATTTTGCCCTTCTGAGTTTAAGTGCACTGCTCAGACTTATAGCATCATTCAAGCCCGGGGGTCTTGAGGCATCCAATGTTAACTGCTAAAGAAGTTCTTTGTATTCTAGGGAAGATTCCCCGAAGCCAGTGGAGCCGAAGAAGCAATAGTAGTCTTAATAATTTTATCCGGTGGTTCCGAGGAGACTGACTGAGCCGGAGAGCACTTCTTAGATGATTTTTTATCCAACTTTTTGTCCGATTTGGAAGGAGAAGACTTGGAACTGGAGGATCTCTCCAAATCCTCTTCAAAAGAAGGTTTCAGCAATCCTCTTAAAATTAGCTTGTTCTTCCTCTCTTGCAGCACGCAGGGGCTGAAAGCGTGACAGAACAAGCAGGATTCCTGTAAATGAATAGCCCCCAAGCAATACACGCACACAGACTGGCCATCTGTCAAAGACATTTTGTTGTTACACTTTTTGAATCCCGAAGGCCTGTGCTCTTTAGACTCCTTAGACATGTTGAGACAAGAACACACAGACAGGGGGAAAACAGTAGGGGCACCTTCACCACAGAAATCAAGAAGCATGGGAAACTAGAGCCTCTAACTCAAACAGCCTAGAGACTGCGAGGTAACCACAGGGAGGACTAGGACCTCTAAGTTAAATGGGCCTAGCCCAGGAAAAAAAAGGGGAACAACAAACAGTCACACCACAAGAAAATGGCTGCCAAGGGGGATTAACCTGCTACACAATCAGAACAAGAACAGAAAAAAAACAGGGGAGGACTAGGTCCTCTAAATGAAATGGGCCTAGCCCGTAAACACCAGGTAAACGGGATACCAGAAAAGTTCACTAAACTGCTAGAAGTAAACACACACACTAGCTATTAAATAGCGTTTGGAGCTACTAAATTAAACAAATAGTAGAAAATTTGTACTTGGCCAAGGCCAAGAGTGAGACGACATCCGAGTTGTACGAGCGGCAAATGAGATCTGGGGAATAGGCGCATTGCAGCATGGGATACCCTTTAGCCACGAGCCAATTGAAGACTTCGAGCTAGAGTATGGTCGAGTCGGAGCAGAGGTTCGGCTCCGAACCCACGGGTAAGAATGTAGGCGAGATTGGACTACATAACATCTATTGTTCAGAGAGAGACTGTAAGCATTTTGCTCTTGATATCCAACTCTCAGCACTGCCTCATGCTCTCTTTAGGTGAGTAGTATCTTAGAAGTATGTTTTCTTGTAGAAATAGCTAGGACTATAAAGATTAGATGCAAGTGTTTTTCTGTTTTATCAGAGCTTTCCTACTGTATTGTTTTAAGTTTCTGTGTGATCTCTGAACTCCTGAGTAGCACTGTGGTGTAGTATTATTGTCTTGTGTTTTGATTATTTATTATTAAATATTTTAAAAACCCTTCTCAACTGTGGCTGGTTTATGTAGAGATAAATTAATCTCTAGCATACACTGCATGCTTATAAGTGATACTGTAATAAGCTCTTCCAATAAGCCTTAATTGCTTAGTCACACTTATTACCAACTGGATAATAATATTGCACAGTAATAATTGGACACCCTTTTAAGGGTCTTTGGGTAGCTGATAAGTATTAGCTGGTGGTGGCAGTAATTACTACAGTATAGTCTGGGTAAAGGGGTACAGCTGGAGAATCTGTCAGCCTTTCCCAGGAGTGACTGTGAAGTTGTATAAATACTGATCTCAAAGTGTGTGTGGGTGTGTCAGCTACCTGGGCAGGGACACAAAGCACTGGTGAGACAGACAGGGTACTGGAGGTTAGCTTCCCAGCTGGGCTGTGATCTGGACCTTATAGCTGTGCCAGTGGGGTCTTATTGGGGACCTGGGGAGCAAGGCAGCAACCAGCCCCAGACTGACTGTGATCTCTGTGTGCACTTAAGGGAAATTGTACTTTACTGTGTGTATTTGTTATTCTTTCTTCTATATGAGACGCCCTCTCTGGTGTTAGTGGTGAGGATTGAGGCTCCTTGACTGCTGGGCCAGGGCATGGCCATCACATTGTGGTGGCAGTGGTGGGATAAGATATCCACTTTATTGTGGTTTGCACTGGTGGGATCCACTTCACATACTAATTGGTTAGTAGTGGTGTGGGTCAAGTGAATCCTGTAGCTTATGCACAGTGATATCTGGAGGTGTTTTGTACACAGTAGAGTTCAGATCATAATTGTTTTATTTCTTTTGTTAGCTTAGTCAGGGTGAGCAGGCAGCATGTCAGCACAGGAGTATGGAAAGCTGACAAGGAGCCAGATGGTGGAGATGTGCCAGGCTAGGGGACTGGTGCATGGAAACCTAAGGCAGACCTGATTGCAGCCTTGGTTACAGCTGCATCAGAAAACAGTATCCAGGAGGACAATCAGACTGGCAGTGGTGATACAATATGCTCAGAGAATGGACAGCTCAACTTTTCTGCAAAGGACACTCAGACTGGCAGTGGAGGTACAAGTTCCTCGGAGAATGGACAGCTCAACCTTTCTATAGTGGACTTAAAAATCCAGCTGGAGCTAAAGAGAAGCAAGTTGGAGGTCAGGCATTTGGAGATAGAAGCTGAAGAAAAGAAGCATCAGAGGAAGCATGAGAGGGAAATGCTGACTCTTCACCAGAGTCATGGAGGTAATGGGGAAGGGAGTAACTGGACCCCAGAAGCACAACAGGTCAGCAAATTTCTTCCGCAATGTAAAGAGGGGGATAATTTTGATAGTTTCATTTATATGTTTGAGAGGGTATGCAAACAGTATAGAGTTGACCAAAGGCTCTGGGTACGGCTCCTGACCCTCTTATTCCATGGGAAAGCTGTAACTTGTATATCACAAATGGCTGACTCTGTTTGTTTTGATTATACTGCTGCAAAAAATGTATTTTAGAATGTATTAAGCTAACACCTGAAATGTGTAGGAGAATGTTTCGTGAGCAAAGATGCAAGGCAGATGAAAATGTATGTGAATATGCTGCTGAACTGAGCACTTATCTTCATAGCTGGGTGAGTGGATGTCAGGGTCACCACTTTTGAAGGGTCGGCAGACCTTTTGGTGAGGGAACAAGCCCTTAGCACTTCGCCTGAGGACATGAGGATTGGGTTAGCTGATAGACAATGTGCTACTTCAGATGAGTTGGGGAAGAAGGGAGACCTATACCTGGCAAGCAGGGCAGCCCTGCACAGGAAGGAGACCCACAGTACTGCTCATGGGTCTAAAGGAACCCATGGTGGGCAGCACAGACTGCCCCAACAGAATATGTCACTAGCAGGGGAAGCCACTAGTCCAGGTACACATCCAGGACCTATGGTGAAATGTTTTGAATGCAACCAGTGGGGGCATGTGGCATACAGGTGTCCACGAAGGTAAGGTGGGGAACCAAAGGTGAGGGAGCCAGTAAGTGGTAAAGACAAAATGCCAATAGTAGGTTGTCTTGAGAAAACAGGGTTATGGATCTACCATCCTGCAGATGTCCTGAGAGGGAAGGATTCGGATGAGGCCGTACCATGTACTTATGCAGTTAAACATAGTCAGGCTAGGAGACAAGCATGCGAGTCTGGTAGCCTGGGGAAGACCCAGACAGACTGCATACTTGCAGCCAGGACTGCTGAGGTGGTTACTTCAGGGAGTGAGCTACGCTGTAGCAGTAAGACTGAATGTGAGCCACAGCTGCTTGTGGGTACTGATGTTCCCTTGGACAGGGTAACTGCAAAGGTAGAGGTGAGTAGTAGTAGTAGCCAGGCTGACAGTGAGGCACCACTGTCAGAGGATGCCAGACATCCTGTAGAAGGGGAGCTGGGAAAGGTTACAAGGAGAGACTTGAGACAGGCTCAGCTCTCAGACCCTACATTGCAAGACCTGAGGCAGAGAGCTAGGGAGGCACTTGATTCTCAAGGGAAGGGGTAATCTGTATACTGGAACAAAGGGTTACTGTACAGAGAGTGGACCTCTGATGGAGGGCTAGAAGGTGAGAGAGTACAGCAGTTGGTAGTTCCAAGAGCTAAAAGTCTAGCGCTTCTAGCCATAGCCCATGATACTTCCTTTGCAGGTCATATGGGCATAAAACATACAAACAGGCATATTATGCAAAACTTCTATTGGCCTGGCATTTCCAGAGATGTAATAGGGTACTGCAGGACCTGTGAGCACTGCCAAAAGGTAGGCACGGCAGGAGACAAGGTGAGAGCTCCTTTGATGCCTTTGCCTGTGACTGAGAAGCCATTTCAGAGGGTAGCTATGGATATTGTGGGTCCTCTGAGTACCCAAAGTTCCACAGGGAAAAAGTATATCCTAGTGATTGTACATTATGCTACACGATACCCTGAGGCAGTGACTTTGTCCTCCCTTGAAGCCGAGAAGATGGCAAAAGCTTTGCTAGAGATTTTCAGCAGGGTGGTTTTCCCAAAAGAAATACTGTGACAAAGGTGCCAATTTTATGTCAGACCTGCTGGCTTGTCTGTGGGGTGAAGCACATGAAGACCACCTCCTACCATCCCCAGACTGATGGTCTTGTTGAGAGGATAAACTCTACAATCAAGTCCATGCTACAGGCATTTTCAGATCAGTTTAAGGAGTGGGACAAATATTTGCCCCATCTGTTTGCTTACAGAGAGGTTCTACAGGAATCCACAGGTTTTTCACCCTTTGAGTTGCTGTATGGGCATAGGGTGAGGGGACCTCTATTTATTTATTTATTTTATTTATTTTATTTTACATTTGTTGACCGGGCTAGTCTAGCTGGATATATGTCCATTTTCAGTAGAGGCCCGGGGAGATAAGCTCCAAACTTCAATAACAGTATATATCTACAGAAGTAAATACATGAGATCAACTACATTAATAATAACTAAGGAAGTATAGCTAAAAGTGGTTACAGGTATATAGAGTATATAACACAAGATATTGACTAAACATAATACAATTTATCATGAAGCTGTGTTTTAACTGTTCAGAAAGGGAGATAGTAAAGCAACTAATTTAATTCTAGATACAAGGAGGAGAGAAAAGGAAAGTAAGATTGGAACAGAAGATGAGTAAGTAAGTTCTAATCCAGAAGATTGGAACTTTTAAGAGAGTATACTAATAGGAAGGTTAGGTAGTGGAGGTAGAATGGTAGTAGAGTTCTGATGAGAATGTTACTGAGCTGAGATAGTGAGGTAGAAACAGGTAGCTAGAGCATATAAGGTGGGGTTGAAACAAGTAGTGAGAGTGTGTAGGTTAGTCAGGTTTAGTACAGGGGCACATCCAATGAGTTTTAAGGAAGAGCTTAAGTTTATTTTTGAACAAGGAAATAGAGGGAAGTGTTGAAAGTTCAGTGGGGAGTGAGTTCCAGATTTTCCCAACAGTGTTAGTGAAGAGAGAGTCTCCAGCTCTATTGTTTGGTTTGACAATATTTATGAGGAGCTTTTGAGAAGATCTTAGGGATCTCAGGTTATTGTAGGGATGAATAAGGTTAGATAGTATGGGTGTCTTAGCAGGTTGATAAAGAATTTTATGGGCAATGGTCAGTTGATTAAATTTCAGCTGTTGCTGTAATTCAAGCCACCCTAGGTATTTTAGATTAATACAGTGGTGTGTTTTAAAAGGGTTACCAGTGGCAAATCTGGCTATGTTGTTGTAGGTGTATTCTAGTTTCTTAAGGTTATTTTTTGACAGGTTAGTGAAAATGGGAGAGGCATAGAGTAGGGTAGAGATTAGATGTGTCTAGATTTAATTCAAGATGAGTGGGAAGGTGAGTGTGAGTCTTACAAGGAGTTTGTTGTGGCATATGTCCTGATCCTCAGGACAAGGCTCAGGGAACTCATGGGCCTGGCCCAGGAGAACCTGGCAGAAGCCAAACAGAAAAAGGTGTGGTATGACAGGAATGCTCGAGCATATGCTGTAGGGCAGCAGGTGATGTTTCTCATTCCTGTCGGACACATGTTGCAAGCAGCTTGGGAGGGACCCTACAAGGTGGTAAGAAAGGTAAGTGATGTTAACTACATGGTGGAAATGCTAGGCAGAAGGCAGGGGCACAAATTTTACCATGTTAACATGATGAAACCTTACCATGATAGTGAGGCCCTTGTGCTGAGCATTTGCAGTGGATTGCAGGAGGAGTCTGAGGGAGATCTGGAGACTGATCTCCTCAGAGAGGCTCAGGCTGACACCGTGGTGGAAGTGGTAGCAATGTCCCAGCAGCTATCTCCTACACAGGTTTGAGAAATACAAGCAGTGTTGCAGTAGTTTGGGGGCATGTTCACCGGGAAACCAGGGAGCACCCACCTGGTGCATCAGGTGGATACAGGACCCCAAAGGCCTATCAGACAGGCCCCTTATAGAGTGCCTGAGAGAGTCAAACAGGCTCTGAAGGAAGAGGTACATGAGATGTTGGAACTAGGGGTGATTCAGGAGTCCAACAGTCCCTGGGCCTCCCCAGTGGTACTGGTGCCAAAGAAGGATGGCAGCACCAGGTTCTGTGTGGATTACAGGAAATTAAATAGTCACACAGAGGCAGATGCTTACTCTATGCCTAGGACAGATGAGGCCCTAGAGCAGCTGGGTGGGTCTAAGTATCTTACAACCATTGATCTGACCAATGGTTACTGGCAGGTGCCCTCGACTCCCAGTGCTAGAGAGACGTCAGCCTTTGTGACTCCTTTTGGCTTGCATGAGTTCACAAAGATGCCCTTTGGGATGAAGAATGCCCCAATGACTTTCCAGAGGCTGGTAGATCATATCTTAGCAGGAGGGTTTGCCCTTGCTTACATGGATGATATTGCTATCTACAGCCATTCCTGGCAAGAGCACCTTCAGCATGTCAGGGAGGTGCTGGGTAGACTACAGAGGGCAGGGTTGACCATTAAGTCGAGCAAATGTCAGATGGGTATGGCAGTGGTCTCCTACCTAGGACATAGAGTGGGGAGTGGTAAGATAAGGCCAGAACCTGCCAAAGTGGAAGCTATTTAGGCATGGCCTGCACCTGTTATCAAAAAGCAGGTGAGGGCATTCTTAGGGACAGCAGGGTACTACAGAAAGTTTGTTCCCAATTATAGCACCATAGCTGCTCCCCTCACAGACCTGACAAGGAAGAATAGGCCAGATAAGGTAGTGTGGACCACAGCATGGGATCAGGCATTTCAGAAGGTTAAGGAAGCTTTGGGAGGACCCCCTGTGTTAGCCAGTCCAGACTATAGCAAAGAATTTGTTGTGCAGGTGGATGCTTCAAACTATGGGTTGGGGGCTGTACTTAGCCAGATTTCTTCAGAGGGAGAAGAGCACACAGTGGTTTATCTCAGTCTTAGGCTCCAACCCAGGGAGTAATGCTATGCAGCAGTAGAAAAGGAATGTCTAGCCATAGTGTGGGCACTACAAAAACTTGAGCCTTATTTGTACAGAAGAAAATTCACTGTGATGACAGATCACAACCCTCTAACATGGTTAAACAGAGCCAGTCAGCAAAATGCCAAGTTGCTAAGATGGAGTCTGGGGTTGCAAGCATACGATATATGTCAGTGCAGCACTGCAGTGGGAGTAGCAATGGCAATGCAGATGGGCTCTCAAGACAAGGAACGGGGTGAGGTACACCCAGATAAACCTGACGCTCTCAAGCGACATTTCTTGAGGGGCACTTAAAAAACTTGCTCGAGTTCCCCGGGGGGGGGGTGTGACGATTGGGGAGAGATGGGTGAAGGCTGCCAGCCTAGTCAAATAGAATTTGATACATAATTCTATCAACTGTATAAATACATATAAAATACAGGCATGTTTTCTTGAGTGTAAAAGAAAACTGCGAAATGTGGAACTGCAAAATATGTGACAACATTGCACTCTACTGGCCCAGTGAAGCATGCTTTATAAGTCAGCTCCAGTAAGTCTGGATGATGGTTTCAGGCCCATTGTTTTAAGGCTAAAGTTTATGACCAGAATTTACATGTGGAAGGTGTTTTATTGCTCTGGTTTCTGCTAGAGTGTATATGTGAAATGCGTTGTATTGTTATAGTTTACTGAGCAGGTGTTAGCTTGCTAAATAATGCAGTTTGTGGCCTGAGGAAAAACCTAAGTGTCAAAATGATGTAATTTGGGAGGGCCTCAGCAGAGCTGTTGGCTAGTGTTTAAAGCTATTGTTCAGTGAGAGACTAAGCATTTTGACTTTGGACATCTAACTCAGCACTTTGCCTTATGCTCACGTGTAAGTTTTAGCACTGTGATTTCTTGTAGGAATAGTTAAAGCTAGCAAAGATTAATTAGGTATTTTTATTTGAAGTCGGACCTGTACTACTGTATTATTTTAAGTTTCTGTGTGATCTCTGAACTCTTAGATATCTCTGTAGTGTAGTAGTTGTGTCTTGTGTTTTAATTACTTATTATTAAACATTTTTAAAACCTTCTACTTGTGGCTGGGTTATGTAGAGATAAAGTATGCTTTAGAGTACATTATATATTTATAGAGTTTATTGTAATAAGCCCTTCTAATAAGCCTTGAGACTGATTAGTCATACTACCACTGGATTATAATATTGCACAGTAATAATTGGACACCCTTTTAAGGGCCTTTTAGTAGCTGGCAATTAACTGGGTGGTGGCAGGAATTACTACCGTATGGTCTGTGTAATAGGGGCACAGCTGAAGAAACTGTGCCAGCCTTTCCCAAGAAAGTCTGTGTGGTTGTATAACCTCTTAAAAAGTGTGTGTGTGTGTGTGTGTGTGTGTGTGTGTGTGTGTGTGTGTGTGTGTGTGTGTGTGTGTGTGTGTGTGTGTGACCTACCTGGGCAGACACACAAAGCAATGGTTGGACAGAGAGGGTACTGAAGGTTTTAGCTTGCCCGGTTAGGCTGAGACCTGGACCCTATAGCTGTGCCAGCGGGGAATCTTATTGGGGACCTGGTGAGCAAAGGAGCAACCAGCCCCAGACTGACTGTGATCTCTGTGTGCACTTAAGAGAAATTGTACTTTACTGTGTGTATTAGTTAGCCTTTTCTCTTCTAGGAGACGACCCCCCTGGTGTTAGTGGTGAGGAATGAGGCTCCTTGATTGCTGGGCCAGGGCACAGCCATCACAAGAAGAATCAAGTGTCTATTGGACTTGAACCAGAGTTTGATGTTTAGCAGATGGAAATGAACAGTAGGAAAACTAACAGCAATGAAATTAGTGACAATAAGGCAGAGTATAAAGTATCATGTTTGTGAAATACTGCTTTGCAAGAAAAAGTGGCGAAAAAGACTGGACTTCTGTCGACTGCACTAATCTTGCTGGTGGACTGTAAGGCATATACCCTGCTTTATATTATTAATGTTTAAAAGGAAATTAAAAGCTGAAAAAGTAACCAAGTAAAAAAAAAAAATTGAACTTATTTGTACAAAACATTTCATAATAAAAACTGCATGTTATATATAGTAAAATAGTTTTGTGTACTATGTAGTCAGGGGTATTTTAAATATGGGGGAGTCTTTTCAGTGACTGTTGTATGTGTTAAACATGTTAAAATAAATAAGTACTTTTTCTGTTGTAAGAAATATAGGCTCTACAGAACAACAATATAAGAAAGGCTGGACAAAAATAAGTTTGATATTGATATACTTATATGCCATGGCCTTAGACTGCTGGATTGGGGCATTATAGTGCTGTCTCGGAGTTAGTATATTTAAAGAGCGGGGTGGGGTTTGCAGCCCCCCATGTGGAGGGGGCAGGTTTTTTTTTTATTTTTTTTTTTATGTATGTTCAGTTTTCTAACTTCGACCATATGGTGTTGATCCTATGGTGTTCGAAGTTAGAAATTTTCGGACATATAATATAGACCCAACGTTTGCAACTGAAGATATGTCAATATGGTTTGTTTTCATTTATATAAATGTATGATTGCCTATGGCATAAGTGATAATTCAATAAAGATTTGGTTTTGTTTAAAAAAAAAAAAGTACAGTTTTGTACCTACCATAAATGTAGATGTTCGAAGATCCACATTGCTGCAGTCATAACTTGTGGGTAGTCCGCTGTCCTCGGTCGGTGGGTAGGCCGCTGTCCTCGGTCGGCCCGAATACCAAAGTATTAGGCTGGCGTCGGTCATGGCCGCTTAGATCTGACGTCAGTACGCCTTGGTACTAAAGCGCATGACCAACGTCATATCCCCAGTCTTTCTTGCCCCAGATGTCAGAAGGCCCTAAAAAGAAAGGCCATAGCCAAACCACAGAGAAACATCCAACCACCCATGTACAAACAATATTTACAACCCAAAACACACAACCACCCCAAACTACAGTGGGGAAGGAGGGAGGGTAAATTGGACTGCAGCAATGTGGATCTTCGAACATCTACATTTATGGTAGGTACAAAACTGTACTATGTTCTTCATCGCACACTGCTGCAGTCATAACTTGTGGGTAGAATCCCAAAGCAAAGGTAAAGGGAGGATGGCAAAATTATAAAGCAGTGGGAGCTGCTAACATGCCCTGTAAAACTGCAGTGGCAAACCCAGCCCAAGATTTGGAGTAAAGAGGGAGATGGTAATGTTTAGAAAAAGTGTGCACTGAACTCCAAGTAGCTGCCTCCAAAATATCTTTAGTAGCTACACCCCTTAAAAAAGCAGTAGAAGTGGCAGTAGCCCTAGTGGAATGAGGTCTGATTCCAACCGGAATCTCCTTACCATGATGAGAATAACAAAAAGCAATACAATGGCCAATCCACTTAGAAATAGTTTGTTTAGAAACAGGTTTCCCCTGAGATCCCAAAGCAAAAGAAACAAACAACTGTTGAGACTGTCTGAACCCTTTAGTTCTGCTCAAATAATAACGCAACTGCCTGTGAATATCCAAAGAGTGCAAAATTTTTTCCCCTTTATTTTGGGGATCAGCATAAAATGTAGGCAAATGAATAGATTGGTTCAAGGCCACATTTGAAACCACTTTAGGCATAAAAGTAGGGTTAGTACAAAGGGATACCCTATCCTTATGAAAAATCAGGAAGGGCTCAACTGCCATTAGAGCCTGTAATTCAGATACCCTTCTAGCAGACGTAATGGCCAACAAAAAAGCAGTCTTCCAAGACAAAAACTTCAACTCAGATGTAGCTGCAGGTTCAAAAGGAGGTAAAGTGAGCTTTTCCAACACAAAATTGAGATCCCAGGAAGGAGTAGGAGCTCTACGTGGGGGTCTTATGTTCTTTGCCCCTCTAAGAAATTGCTTAAACAAAGGATGAGAGAATAATGGTGGGTCACAATCATAGTGAGCAGAAATGGCTGCAGCATGAACTTTAACAGAGGAGAAAGACAAACCTTTGTCTAGTAATTCTGTAAGATACTGAAGAGAAACACTCAAATTAGGTACTGAAACATCAAAGCTCTTTGCTTGGCTCCAAAGAAAAAATCTCCTCCATTTATCAGCATAAACTTTCCTTGTACTAGGCCGTCTGGCCTCCAAAATAACATCCAAAACTTGTTGAGGAAGCATGACCCTCCAGGGTCTAGAACAGAATATGCCAGGCTGTCAGATGCAGGGACTGTATCCTGACATTGAGGAAATGATTGCCTGCCTGGGACAAAAGGTGTGGAATTGATGGCAAAGGCCAAGGAGGCTCCCGTACTAAACTCCTCAGCAGAGGGTACCAGTGCTGACGTGGCCAATCTGGAGCTATTAGAATCATGGAGGGCTTGTCCTGTCTGACCTTCAAGAGCACCTTGGGAAGGAGAGGCAGAGGAGGAAAAGCATAGACGTGAAGATTGTTCCAACTGAATGATAGAGCATCCACTTTCCAAGCTTTTGGATGAAACAGCTTTGTGCAAAACTTTGGCAGCTGGAAATTTAGTGGAGAAGCGAACAAAGCACTGTCAACTGTCGAAATACATGAGGATCCAATTTCCACTCGTGGGGATCCACCATCTGTCTGCTCAAAACATCCGCTAAGGAGTTCTGTGCTCCTGGCAGAAACCTTGCCTGAAGTGTGAGGTGCAAACTGAGAGCAGTCTCCCACAAAATCATAGCTTGCCTGCAAAGAGGGTACGAATGGGTTCCCCCTTGCTTGTTGATGTACCACATGACAGTTGTGTTGTCTGTTTGAATCAACATGTGTCCTGGTTGAAGTAGATCCTTGAAAGCCATCAATGCAAATTGGACTGCTAACATCTCCTTCATGTTGATATTGAAATGTTGAAGTCTGGCAGGCCACGTGTCTTGAACCCATTTTCCATTGAGGTGTGCTCCCCAAGCCTTGTCTGAGGCATCTGTCGTTAAGATCTGACTCGCCTCTGGTCGGGTCACAGAGAGTCCCTTGTTTAGGAATCTGACTCGCCTCTGGTCGGGTCACAGAGAGTCCCTTGTTTAGGTGACATTCCTGAGCCCACCACAAAAATTCCTTTTGAATGCAAGGTATTATCTGAATGACAGTGTCCAAATCGTGGCAGTGTTGAGTCCATACACTTTTGAGATACCATTGTAGCTTCCTCATATGCAGTTTGGCATTGGGAAGCACCAGAATACAAGATGCCATGAACCCCAAGGCTTGAAGGACTGTCCTTGCAGTCAGCCTGGACAGGAGAGACAATTGTTGGAAGTACAGGGTAAGATTTCTTTGCTTGTCCGGGGTCAAAAACGCCATCTGAGAGGCTGTATTCAGTCTCACACCCAGAAAGCACATGTCCTGAGAGGGTACTAGACTGGACTTTATTTCGTTCACAGAATACCCTAGGCACCTTAACACTGCCATAACATACTGAAGATGGTGAAGTAGCTTGTCTTTGTCTTGAGCAAGAATCAGGCAATCGTCCAAATAAGGATAAATTTGTATTCCTTTTAACCTTAAGAAGGCTATCACTGGAGCCAGAACTTTTGTGAACACCCTGGGCGCAGTAGATAAGCCAAAGGGCAATGCAGAGAACTGATAATGTAAAGTCCCAGCCCGAAAATGCAGGAATCTCCTGCAGCTGGGCCTGATAGGAATATGAAGATAAGCCTCCTTGAGATCCAGAGTTACCATCCAATGATCTTTGCCTAGCAGAGGCAGAAGTTGCTGCAAAGTCAACATTTTGAATTTTGGAATGTCCAGGTATGTGTTGAGAATAGACAAATCCAGAATTGGCCTCCAAGTGTTTCCTTTCTTTGGTACAAGAAACAGGCGAGAATAAAATCCTAGGCCCACTTCTGACGGAGGGACCTGCTGGATAGCCCCTTTTTGTAGAAGTAAAGAAATCTGTTTGTGAGCCTCCATCTTTTGCTGAGGAGGAACGTCTGGCATGCCTTTGAAAGGGGGCAATGTGTGGAAATAAAACTTGTAGCCTCGGTTTATAATGTCCAACACCCATTTGTCCTGAGTGACTAAAAGCCAATTTTGTCTGAAAAGTGCCAACTTTCCTCCCAGAGGAGCTGCCAGACAGGAAGGATCGGGCAGCTGAAAATACAGGTCATTGGGTCTGTTTACGAAAGGACTGGCCCCTGCCCTCACCTGTAGACTGTGCAGGGGAACTCCACGTCCTAGGCCTAAAAGAACCCTGTGCATGAGCTCTGCCCCTACCACGTCTAGATCTACCCCTAGACTGTAAATCAGAAGAAGGGTAAGCCCATCCCTTAGTAGGCCAATTTCTGCTAAACTTAGGGGGCTGCACCTGCAAAAAATCCTTAACAGTCTGCATAGACTTAGCTTTGTCTTCCATTTTCTTCAAGACTGACTCCACAGGAGAACCAAACAAAACTTCAGACTGAAGGGGAGCATCCAAAATTCGAGCTTTAACATGCTCTGACAAGTTCTGATCCTTAAGCCAGGCGTGCCTACGAATAAAGTACAGTTTTGTACCTACCATAAATGTAGATGTTCGAGGATTCCATTGCTGCAGTCCTGACTATTGGGTATAGAATACCAGAGGGGCGTCGGCAGGGGCGCGCCGACTGGACGCCGTGGCGTCACGCCATATCCTCAGTCTTTTCTTGCCCCAGATGTCAGAAGACCCTAAAAAGACAAGTCCCAAAAAACCTGCACCAAAAACATGTACAATATATACAACAATATATATATACAGAAATATAAGCATGTAAACTCACCTACACAACCACCCCTAAATACAGACGGGAAGGAGGAACATCTACATTTATGGTAGGTACAAAACTGTACTATGTTCTTCTTCCATTGCTGCAGTCCTGACTATTGGGTAGAATCCCAAAGCAGAGGTAAGGGAGGCTGGCAAATTACAAAGAAGTAGGAGCTGACAACATGCCTTGCAAAACAGCTGTGGCAAAACCAGCCCTAGACTTAGAGTAGATAGGAAGGTGATAATGCTTAGAGAAAGTATGCACTGAACTCCAAGTAGCTGCTTCCAAAATATCCTTAGTTGCCACAGCCCTTAGAAATGCTGTTGAAGTGGCAGTAGCCCTAGTGGAATGAGGCCTAATCCCAGCTGGAATCTCCTTGCCATGATGGGAATAACAAAATGCAATGCAAAAGCCAATCCACCTAGAAATAGTTTGTTTTGACACAGGCTTGCCCTGAGAACTCAAAGCAAAAGAAACAAACAACTGCTGAGACTGCCTAAAATCCTTAGTCCTGCTTAAATAATACTGTGTACATCTAAAGTGTGCAAAATCTTTTCCCCTTTATTTTGAGGGTCTGCAAAAAGGCAAATGAATAGTTTGGTTTAAAGCCACACTAGAAACCACCTTAGGCATAAAAGAAGGATTAGAATGATACCCTATCCTTATGGGAAATCAAAAAGGGCTCTACTGCCATAAGGGCCTGCAACTCAGACACCCTTCTTGCAGAAGTAATAGCCAACAGAAAAGCAGTCTTCCATGACAAGTATTTCAATTCAGCAGTAGCTGCAGGCTCAAAAGGTTGTAGAGTAAGTTTTTCCAACACAAAATTGAGATCCCAAGCAGGAGTAGGAGCTGTGGGGGTCTTATATTCTTTGCCCCTCTAAGAAACTGCTTGAACAAAGGATCACGAAAACAAAGGTGGGTCACAATCATAGTGAGCTGAAATTGCTGCAGCATGAATCTTTATGGAAGAGAAGGACAAACCTTTGTCCAATAATTCAGTAAGATATTGAAGAGCCACACTCAAATTAGGCTCAGAAATCTCCAAATTCTTTGCTGTACTCCAAAATAAAAATCTCTTCCATTTTTCTGCATACACTTTCCTTGTACTAGGTCTTCTAGCTTCCATAATCACATTTAAAACTTGTTGAGGAAGTTGAGACCTGCTGTGTTTCAACACAGAATATGCCAAGCTGTTAGATGAAGAGAGTGTAGCTTGACATTGAGCAAATGACCGTCCTTCTGAGATAACAGATGAGGAATCAGAGGTAAAGGCCATGGAGGCTTCACTTACCAGTAGAGGGTGCCAGTGTTGCCGAGGCCAATCTGGAGCTATCAAAATCATCCTTGGCCTGTCTTGTCTGACCTTTAACAGTACCTTTGGAAGAAGAGGTAGAGGTGGAAAGGCATACACATGAAGGTTTTCCAACTGAAAGACAGAGCATCCACTTTCCAAGCTGTGTGATGAAACCCCTTTGTGCAATACTTTGGCAGCTGGTGGTTTAGTGGAGAAGCGAACAGATCTATGTCTGGAGTTCCCCATGACACTGTCAGTTTCTGAAATACATGAAGATCCAGTTTCTGGGGATCCATGATTTGTCTGCTTAACACATCTGCTAAGGAGTTCTGTGCTCCTGGCAGAAACCTTGCCTGAAGAGTTAGTTGCAGGCTTCTCCCATAAAATCATTGCTTGCCTGCATAGAGGATAAGAATGTGTTGATGTACCACATGACAGTTGTGTTGTCTGTTAGAATCAACACCTGCCCTGGAAGAAGTAACTCCTTGAAAGCCATTAATGCAAACTGGACTGCTAACATCTCTTTCATGTTGATATGTAGATGCTGTAGGCTGGCAGGCCACTTGTCTTGTATCCACTTTCCATTTAGATGAGCTCCCCAAGCAATGTCCGAGGCATCTGTCGTTAAGATCTGACTTGCCTCTGGCCGGGTCACAGAGAGTCCCTTGTTTAGGTGACATTCCTGAGCCCACCACAAGAATTCTTTTTGAAGGCAAGGTATTATTTGAATGACAGTGTCCAAATCCTGGCAGTGCTGTGTCCATACATTTTGAGATACCATTGTAACTTCCTCATATGCAGTTTGGCATTGGGAAGCACCAGAATACAAGATGCCATGAACCCTAATGCTTGAAGGACTGTCCTTGCAGTCAGCACGGACTGATGAGATAGTTGATGGAAGTAAAGTGACAGACTCTTTTGTTTGTCCGGGGTTAAAAGGCCATCTGGGCTGCTGTATTCAGTCTCACACCCAGAAAGCACATGTCTTGAGAGGGTACTAGACTGTAACATATTCCAGGTGCTGTAGAAGAACTTTTTCTTGAGCCAGAATCAGGCAGTCGTCCAAGTAAGGATAGATTTGAATTCCTAGAGAACTGATAATGAGAATTTAGATACTTCCTGCAACTTAGCCTTATAGGCACATGAAGGTAAGCTTCTTTGAGATCTAAAGTTACCATCCAGTGATTTTTGCCCAGCAGAGGTAAAAGCTGTTGTAACGCCAACATCTTGAACTTGGGAATGTCCAGATAAGTGTTGAGGATAGATAAATCCAAATGGTACAAGGAACAGTAACTGAGAAACTTGCTTGTGAGCCTCTTTTCTTTGTGGAGGAGCATGCCTTTGAAAGGGGCATTGTATGGAAATAAAATCTGTAACCGTGGTGAATGATATCCAACACCCATTTGTCTTGAGTAATTAAATCCCAATTCTCTTTGAAAAGAGACAGTCTTCCTCCTAAAGGAGCTGCCAAGCGTGAATCTGCTGGCAGCTGAAAAGACAGGTCATTGGGTCTGGGACTGACCCCTGCCCTCACCAGAAGTCTGAGCAGGTGAACTAGACCTACCCCTAGACTGAGAATCATAAGCAGGATATGTCCACCCCTTAGCAGGCCAATTTCTACTAAACTGGCTGCACCTGCAAAAATCTTTAACAGTTTGCATAGACTTAGCTTTGTCCTCCATTTTCTTTAAAACTGCTGACACATCAGACTGTAAAGGAGCATCCAAAATCCTTGTCTTAACATGCTCAGCTAAATTCTGATCCTGCAACCAGGCATGCGAACAGAACTGGTAGCAGCCACCCTCGAGGAGGCCTGTACAGCATCAAAACCACATTGCAAAGAATGCTTACCCACTTGTTCAGACACATGAACCAAATCCAGCAACTCTTACACTCAATACCTAAAGCATCCACCTTAGATTTCAATTGTGAAAGGAGATAATTCTGATATTTTAGCATGTGAAACTGACAATTCAAAGCTCTCATGGCTAGAGTGGAAGAAGTATACACTTTCTTTCCCCACCTATCCAAAGCCCTTGCCTCTATCAGTGGGAACAGGATTTTTAACCACAGAAGCCTTTACACCCTTAGGCCCTTGAGAAATAGTTTCTGGGTCACTCTTAAACAAATATTTATGAGTATAATACCTATCAGGCTTAACAGGAGCAGGAGGCAAAGAATCAGGGTTCAGGGAAGCCTCTGCAAAACATCTTCCACCACATTCAACACAGGAGGAATAGCTAAAGGCCTATGCTGGGGTAAAACAAGAACTCCTAAGCCTTTTCCTGGAATCAGAGTAATCCTGGCCTTCCCATTTAAAGTGCTCCCTCATGGAATGCAAAGTCTCTGAAAATGAGAAATCCTCAGGCGGAGAAGCTGTAGGAGTGGAATCATCCACATCAGAATCAGAATAAGTGGGATACTCCTGCATATCTTCCACAGAAGATTCTGAAGCCTCTGAACACTGTTCAAAACTATCAAGCTCGGTTCCACCCTAGGCCTCTTATCAGGAGGCATAGAACCCCTAATCATAGTAATCAAATCTTCTGCCATTTTAAGCATATGTTTCTTAGGTACAGAACCCGAAATGCTAGGAGAAGCCCCACTGAAGCTGAACTAGGCCGGCAACAGAAGGAGAGGCTCTAACTACCTTGGGAAGAGAGGGAAGAACAGTCACCTGAGAGCCCCTCAGCCTGGCCTACCTCCTGAGAAGGCACATCCTGTAAGAGTATAGTTTCTGCCTGGGACTCCATGGAAACTCCTGGCAAAACCTCCGTTCCTCAACCCTAGGCTTCACTGTTTTATCCTGCTTCCCAAACACTAACCTGGCACAGTCTAACCTCCTCTTAATAGTGCGTTTGTTAAACCTAGCACAAGAGCGCAACCAACAGCTCAGGCCCTAAACAAGGTATACACAAGGTATGATAATCCCTATGAGGTATCTGTTTCCCACAAGAAATACAGTTATTCACTTTTTCTGACATCCGGTAAAATACTGAGGCAAGAAAACCAAAATGTTGCCAACTCTGTTTGGTCAAATATTAAAACTGCTTCTGCATCGGACCATGCAGCAAAAGCGCGCCCATTGCTGGTGCGTCAGTCTAATGCGCCTGACCGACGCCAGCCTTATACTCTGGTACACTATACCCAATAGTCAGGACTGCAGCAATGGAAGACGAAGAACATCTGATCCCGTGGCAGCCACCCTGGAAGAGGCCTGTAAAGCATCAAAACCACACTGCAAAGAATGCTTACCCACCTGATCAGAGGCATGAACCAAATCCTGTAATTCTTTACACTCTATGCCCTCTGCTAAAGCATCTACTTTAGATTTCAACTGACTAAGGAGAAAATTCTGGTACTTCAGCATATGAAACTGGCAATTCAAAGCCCTCATTGCAAGAGTGGAAGAGGTATACACTTTTTTACCCCACCTAGCCAAAGCTCTAGAGTCTTTATCCATAGGAACTGGATTCTTTACAACAGAAGCCCTGACACCCTTAGGTCCCTGGCTAATAGTTTCTGGGTCAGCCCTAGGGCTCTTATACAAATATTTATGAGCCTCTGGCACTCTGTAATACCTGTCTGGCTTAACCGGGGCAGGAGGCAAAGAGTCTGGATTAAGGGAAGCCTCAGAGAAAACATCCTGAACAACATCCAAAACAGGAGGTATAGCCAAGGGCCTATGTTGTGGTAAAAATAAGAATTCCCTAAGCCTCTTTCGGGAATCTGAGAAATCCTGACCTTCCCATTTAAAATGTTCCCTCATAGAATGCAGGGTTTCTGAAAAAGAAAAATCCTCTGGAGGGGAAGCAGAAGGACTAGAATCCTCTGCGTCTGAATCAGAATAAGGGGGAAAATCCAGAATGTCTTCAGCCGAAGACTCTGAGTAATCCGAAGAATGTTCCAATCCTTCCACCTCTGGCTCCACCCTAGGCCTCTTATCTGGAGGGGGCATAGAACCTCTGATCAAGGAAATCAAATCTTCTGCCATTTTAAGCATGTGTTTTTTAGGTACAGAACCTGCAGAACTAGGACTGGCGCCAGAGGAAGACAAACCAGGCCTGGCCTTGGAAGGTACCTTAGAGACAGAGGGAGAAGGCCTAACCACCTTATGTAAAGAAGGGATTACAGCAACCTGAGAGGCCCCCTCAGCCTGACCCGACTCCTGAGAGGCCACATCTTGCAAAATTAAAGGTTCCCCCTGAGACTCAACTGAAACCTCGGCTGGATCCACAGATTCCACTGTGGTTTCTAAAGAACCGGCGTCCGGAATGGACGACTCATCCTGCTTGGATTTTAACGATTTCTCCTTACGCTTCTTAGCGGTAGCGGGCGGAGGATCCGACGGCATATTGTAATTACACCGCTTACCGAAGACAAGCCTAGCACAATCTAACCTACGTTTAATGGTGCGCTTATTAAATTTAGCACAAAAGCGACACCCGACAACGTCGTGCTCAGGCCCCAAGCAAGGAATACAGAGAGAGTGGTAATCCCTATGAGGTATCTGTTTCCCACAAGAAATACAATTATTCACTTTTTCTGACATCTGGATTTAACTGAGGCAAGAAAAGACAAAAATATTCCCCAACGGGGTACTTAGCCCAACTTGGTTTTCGGTCTGAAACTCAGAATACGAAAATTTCAGAACGCCGAACAGCACTTGCAAACGCTGCTTCTGCTTCGGACCATGCGGCAAGAAAGACTGGGGATATGACGTCGGTCATGCGCTTTAGTACCAAGGCGTACTGACGTCAGATCTAAGCGACCATGACCGACGCCAGCCTAATACTTTGGTATTCGGGCCGACCGAGGACAGCGGACTACCCACAAGTTATGACTGCAGCAATGTGAGATGAAGAACATCTCAAGTTACAAAATTCATCTCTCCAAGTGTTTATATTTCTAGACCCATAACTGTTACTAAAGATGTATTACCAATAGAACTGTCAAACAAACTTTTCTTCATGACAGAACTATTCATAAGAGAACTATTCATTAAATTCAAAGTCTCAAAATGAACTCCATGTAATGTTAATTTTAGGAATGTAAACAACTTAAAATACATCAATAAAAGTTCAAGCCACACACACACACATACACAAACCTTGAAAAATGTTACACAGTTTCAAATGGAGATGGGAAGAAACAACTGTACAAAAGATCAGCCTTCCAAACAGTAATGTATGCATGTACCACACAACTGGAAATGCACATTTAAACAAACTGTCATATATAGATATATTAGGTGGGGCTATGCTATCTATATTACCTTAGAATGCAGACAGTACTGCAGATACAGACAAAAAGGAAAGAGTATTGAATTATATTAAGAAGTGCAGAGTGCATATAGCAATGCTGCAAGCACCACATTTGGAAAGAAATGTGCATGTGAATTTGATAAAGAAATGCTTTCAGAATGGATATTCAGCAGAATATCAGGGACAAAGGAAAAGGTGAGTAATAATACTAATTGCTAGAGTGGCTCCATAATGACAGAAGAGGGAAAAAAAGATAATAATGGTAGATTTGTGGAAGTAATGGGCTATTGGCAAGGCAGGGAGATTATGCTGGCATGTACTTAATTTGGAGAGAAATAATCAGCTTCCAGCAAGGAATAATACTTAATTGGGGACTGGAACTTTATTTGCAATAATGAGGATGTATCTGAGGTACCTGGAAGAGAAAATATAACAAAAGGTAGATTTCTGAAGAAATGTATGAAATTATTTAGTAGGTAAGATGTGAAATCAGCAGTAAGAACTCAGACAGAATTTTCATATTATTCCCCAAGGTACAATAACTGGGCTAGACTAGACAGAAATTATATTTCAAGGAACATTAGCATTTAACTGAAAGTAACTATTTCAGATCACCCACTACTAAAAACCAAGATAAAAATGCAGGTAATGAAGTAAAAATGAGACACTGGAACTCTTCCACCTACCTGATGAAAAAAGAAGAATTTAAGGAACGGGTATTAGAAATTATTTGAAAGTTATTAGGGAACATACACATATCTTTAGAATTTATAGCTAGTAAGAGAGATAAATGAAATTAAAAGTTATGTACTTACCATAACTTGGCATCGGTGTTGTCCATTTTCATTCTTCGTCACCTATGGGTCTAGGATTTGATCCTCAGATCCAATTCGGCCACTTTTCTGCAAGACTTCAGATTCAAGCCTCCTGCGCCTCCCTTACCCACAATGCCCCAGTCCATCCCCAACTCCTCAGAGTTTGATGCCCTACCTGTCAGTCATTCATACAACCTACAGATGGACTTGATATCAAAACGTGATGATTCTCAAATCAGGAACCTAAAAGGTCCTTATGACATACAGAAGCCCTTTTAGGAGTATTGGTCAGGGGATGGCTGATTCTTCCCAATGAGGAAGAATGAAAATTGACAACACAGATACCAAGTTATGGTAAGTACATAACTTCTAAATCTGATGTTGTCTTTTTCATTCTTCCTCACCTATGCATCAGAGTCCCCAGCTATGACTCTTGGGTGGCCCTTATGGAAAGGCACGCTGGAGCACTGTTGAACCGAAGGAAGCTCCACTTCTAGAGATGATATCCAATTTGCACTGTGTCAGAAAAGTATGAGTCTTTGGCCATATAGCTGCAGCACAGATATCATCGATTGAAGCTCTTAAAGAAAAGACAGTTGAAGATGACATAGATCTAGTAGAATGGGGCTGTAGGAAGGAGTACAAGGAAATTCCAAGCCTTTCTGAGAATAAATCAGTGAAATACAATTCATTATCCATCTAGCCAAAGTAACTTTAGAAATCACCTGACCCAGGCAAATGAGGAAAAAAGGCCAAAAAAAAAAAAGCTGGTCGGATTTCCTATGCTGTTTGTTCTGTAAAGATAGAAACGTAATGGTCTATGAATATCAAGATGATTAAACATGTATTCACCCTTATTAGAAAATATGGGGGAAAAAAAAAATCACTGGAAGTTGAATGGACTGACAGATATTAGATTCAGTAGGTACCTTGGGTATAAAGGAAGGATTTGTTTGTAATGGCACTCTATCCTTATGAAAGATGACACAAGGAGGCTTCACTGACAAGGCCTGTAATTCAGAGATTCTCTTTGCTGATGTAATGGCTACAAACATTAATTGCTTTTCAAGACAAAGATTTCAAATCGCAACTGTTTGCTGGTTCAAAGGGTTTTGAGTCAATCCTTGGAGAATTATAGTGAGATCTCACGGAGGGGAGGGATCTTGTATGGGAGGTCTAAGAAGGAAGATTCCTTTCATAAAAGCCCCTTACATAATTGTGAAGCATACAAAGAAGAAAGCTCATCCCCCATATGAAAATTGGATATTGTGGCTAAGTGCAATTTAATGGCAGGAAAAACTAGCCCCTTCTCTGAAAAGCATACTGAGAAAAAGGACAGCTGAAATAGGGGTTGCAAGGGTATCAATGTTCTCCTTGGAAGCCCATGTGAAAAAATTTGTCCACTTACTCCTGTATATTTTTTTTAGTGGAAGATTTCTGGGAAGCTAGAATAATGTCATGGACTGGGGAGGCAAGCCTGGACTGTTTTACTATCACTGGAATTGGAGAAACCATGTGATCAGTTGGAGGACATGGAGATTAGGATGCTGGGATTCTGATGGGTGAGACAGGAGATCCTGATTGGGCTCCACAATCCATAGAGGATACTCGAGATATGACCACAGTAAGGAAAACCACACCTTACGAGGCCAGAAGGGGCAATGAGAATGACTGAGCACTTCAGCCTGCTTGCTTTCTGGAGAAATCTGGGAATCAAAGGGAGAGGTGGATAAGCACAAAGTAGACTGGGGGGGTGGCAATTGTGAATTACAGCATCCCTCGATGACTCCCCTGAGGGGGGATCAGAGAGAAGAACTCACTGCACTTGTTGCTGAAGGGAGAGGCAAATAGGTTGCAGCAAGACTGGCCCCAATGGCTGAAAACTGTGTTTACTACTGACTGAGAAACCACTCTTGAGAATCAGAATGGACCTGCCGAGTCTGTGTGCCAGCATGATGGACTTCCCTAATACGTATGCTGCAACTAGACAACTGCCTGAAGAGATCACCCAGTCCCAGACCCTCATGGCCTCAGTCCTTAATGGGTATGATTGGGTTCCTCCTTGTTTGTTAAGGTACCAGACTACTGACATGCTGTCAGTATGAATAACAGCTGTCCTCAGAGGGAGATTGTCCAAGAAAGGCTTGCAATGAAAGAAGGACTGCTCTCATCTCAAGGGTATTAGTATGCAGCTCGGTGTCCAAAGGAACCACGTGCCTTGGACCATCTCTTCCTTGTAATCCACACCCCCACCACAACTGGGAAGCATCCATGGTCGCCGTGGCTACTGGGGAAGAGAGAGAGTGAACAGCCTGCCCATTAACAGGTCCTCTGATTGCATCTACCATCGAATAGGACATTTTCAGACTGGTGTCTGTTTTATGGGAACAGAGAGAGACTGAAAGAATTGACCACTGCATTGCCAGGATCCACTGAAGTATTTGCATGAAAAATCTGGCTATGCGGACTAGAATGATCCTAGAGTTTTCAACACCAACTTTGCAGGAGGAGACAGATGGGAGACGGATGGGATTGCAAGTCCAGTAACAGATTTCTCAATGATGTGATTTAGTGCAGAGGAAGTGAAGCTATCAGATGTATGGTATTCAGTTGAGTTCCTATAAACTTTAAATTTTGAACGAGAGTCAGCTTGGATTTGGTCAGGCTTATGGTTATTCCCAAGGACCTCAAGATTTGAAGCAAACACTCCCTAGCTTGAATGAGTTCATGCCTGGTTGAGGCAGTAAAGAACCAATCGTCTAGGTAAGGAAACACCTGGAATCCTTTGAGATTCACATGAGCTGCAACAACTACCATGCATTTGGTGAACATCCAGGGGGGCTGTGGTGAGTCCAAAGGACAGTGCTCTGAATTGGTAATGACTGGACCCCAGCCAAAAGTGCAGGTGATCCCTGCAGTGCCTGTGTATGTCCTGGAGATCAATGGAGCACATTCAATTGTCTTTGCGTAGAAGAGGCAGAATGGTCTGGACCATAACCATCTGGAACTTGGAATTCTTTATGAAATGATTTAGATTGCTTAGATCCAGCATTGTTCTTAGGTCACCCGCTTTCTTTGGCACCAAAATGAAGTAGGAGTAAGGTCTGAATCCTTTTTGTTCGGCCGGGACCTTTTGCAGGACTTTTTTTTTTTAAGCAGCTTTTGCACTTATTGAGCTGCATACTCCCTCTGACTAGGTGGAATGTCCGGGAGTTTCCTCCTTGGTCTTGGAGGAGGAAGGAAAAGGGAATAGAATAGCCTCTGGATATTATGCTTAGCACCCAGTTGTTGTTTGTAATATCTATCCAGGCATCCAGGTACAAGGAAAAATGACCCCCAAATGCCTCCAGAGATGGACAATTGGGCAGCACTTCAGGAGTGCTGATAGGGCCTGTCAGAAAAGGAATCCCTAAAGCCCTGACTCTGTGGACCCTCGCTGCCCCTAGGGTGATGTCTACCATTGAAACCTCCTCCTCTGCCACTAGAAAAGGCAAGTCCTGGAAAGGTTCCCAAGATTTACGCAACCACATTTTCTTACTACCTCGCTGGTTCCTGGAGAATATATGCTGAGGAGTAGAAAACTTGATTCCAACAGCAGATAGGGTCTTTCCTTCCTGCTCACAGCAGGTAAGTGTTTCTTTTACTTATGTCCCAAACAAGGAGGAGCTGTTGAAGGGGACGTTTATGAAAGACATCTTAAAGGGTTCCACAAAATCACAAAGCCTCATCCAGGCATAAAGTCTTACTGCTATGCCTGATCCGGCTGCTTGAGAGGTGCCTTCCGCTGCATGGGAAATAAGCCTCAATGAAGAATTAGTAACAGAAAAGAGTGGCCAGTCATGGATAAACCTTCTTGAGATCTTCGTGGTGACAGCTAGAGAGTTTGGTAGTTCCTTGCTCAAATCTTTCTGCAAACAGTTGAAATGTAGCAGGTAATTTAATGGACAGTGGAATTTTGTTGTACTAGCTCCTTCATAAGCTGCTGCCACAACCATGGCATCCACTGCAATCCCCTTGCTCCAATGTAGGATGGTCTGTAGGGGGAAAAGAAACTTATCAGAACATTTGGGGATAGGATTGACAGTGTCTGGTTCCTTCCACCCCCGGCGGGAGACCAGATTGATAAGCTCATCTGCCGAGGAAGGGGGTCACCCCAAGACATAGAAGGGCCTGCCACAAAACCCTCCAGAAACACAGACTCTTCAGGAAAAGGATTTTGGGAAGACCAGCCACCTTTTTCTCTAAGGATTTCTATGATGTCCCCAAAGGAAATGTCAGGTGGTGATCGGGGGGATCCTTTGCCTTCATTAAAGTCTGTGTCCTCTTGTGAGAGACTCCATGGGGAAGTCTACGCATCTCCTCTTGCACATCCTCCTGGGAGGAACCTCCTCCATGAAGTGTTCTGGGGAAGTGTTGGAAGAGGCAAGGAATTCCAGTGTGGAGCATGATGAGGCAGGAGAAACCTGTGGGGAGCGTAACCAGAGGCTTTCTGGAACAGACTGTCCCGAAGGAACAGTGATGATGGGCTTAGAGCTCAAAGCCAATGAAGGACACTGGGTAGGACCACAGACTAGATAGGACAGTTCCCTAGGAGTAGAGAAAGCCCTCTCTATGATCTGGAGGATTGACGGACCCAGGGAAACCCCCCCTCCCTTGGAGCAGAAGCAGCCAGGGAAGGAAAGCGGGTAGCTGAAAACTGTGCCAACCAGAGAGAATCGGACCCAAGCTGTCTAGAGCAGAGGTACCCAGAGGCAGGGACAGATCCAAAAAAGTAGGAGCAGATCCCTGCCTCTCAGACCCAGAGCAGACCTCTTTGATCGGAGACCCACTCTGATCAGAAGACAATGGAACAGGACTGTTCAAGGAAACCATCAGATCCTAGGGAAGATGCTTCCTTGGATCTGATGTAGGATCTCTCGGTGATCTAGGATCCTTGGGCTCCAAAACCAGGTGCTGGATTAGAAATGGAGATTATCTTTTTTCTAGTAGGAGAACACACGGATCTGGTAGGAGAATGGAGATGAAATGACCCCCATCTGAATTTGAGCTCTAAGGAATCTCCACATCATCCTGTCCATATCAGATTCCAAATAACTCCTGGAGAACATAGATGAGAAGGAAGGGTGGCTTTGAGTGTTTTGTGGGAGTCTCAAAAATTCTGGAGGGCAGAGAAGGTGACAATGGCTTTAATACTATGCCTGGAGTGCAGCATCTGGACATCAGATCCAAGCACCTATGATCTTACACAGAAGCAAGCTAGATTGGAGAGGTGGTCATTGAGGCTAAAACCACAGGATCCGAAGTGGGTATGGGATCCGAGGCAGGCCTGATAGCTATCAGATCCAAGACTGTAGGAGCTGAAGCTTTCTTAGATTTGGCTGGTGGCTCTGAGGAGGAAAGAGGTGACTTGTGAGGTCTCTTCCTCTGCTCAGAGACTGCCTGCAAAGGTTTAGTGGGGTTTGAGCCCCAGCAGGCAATAGTCGCTAGAGAGTCAGCTTGTTAAATTAATCCAAGAAAGCTCTTGGATTAAAAGTACTACAGATGGGCAACTCCTAGGCAGTATACGCACTTCTTGTGGCCATTAGAGTTGGAGAAATTATGCCAACAAAAGTAAACTTGTTGAAACCCATGGCCTACTCAGGCTTCCCTGACACGATGCAAGATTAAGCTACTCTACTAAAGAGTATATTACCTAAAATCTTAGCTATCTGTAACTATGAACTGCAAAACATTTAAACTTTTAAATTTTACACTTTTAACAATTAAACTATTAGTCTATAAATCTAACTCTAAAAGCACTCCAAGTATCTGCATACTATAGATATACATAAGCCGGTAAATATCACCTAAAAAGGAATACACACACACACACACACACACACACACACACACACACACACACACACACACAAAGAATGATATAACAGGAAAAAAAGTCCCCAACACCAGTGAAGCTAAGGAATGAGCAGAAAAAATACTTCTAACTATAACAACTAACTATAGGAAAAAAAGTTCACTGAAGGTGAAAAAAAAACAGACAAACTGGAGACACTGGATCTTCCGTTCTTGCTACTATCGTAGCAAATGAGAGGTGGGGAGTTGGGGATGGACTTAGGGCATTATGGGTAAAATGAGGAGCATGAGGCTTGGATCCGAAGTGTTGCAGAAAAGTAGACGAGTCAGATCCAAGGTTCAGATCCTAGACCCATAGGTGAGGAAGAATGAAAAGGAAAACATCAGCTATGGTGTTAAAAAATGGCAGAAATAAGAAAGAAAGAAATATTATTAACAGATAATAGGAATTACTTGGAGGCTGACAAAAACTGAAGTACTGCAGAATAAAAAGGAATTGCATAAAAGAGGGAAAATGCAGACTGCTAATGTGAAAATAAAAAAAAAAAAAAGAGTATCTGGGTAATATGCATGAGTTTAGAAAGACTGCTGTTAAACAACTATTTTTTTTACAATAACTCCTGAGCATAAAAACTTTTAGCACAACAATTTAGGCAGCAGAAAGTAGAATAGGTTTTTACCAAACGTAGGGAGACTATAAAAAGAAAAATAAGTAGAGATCCTGTACAGGTTTTATATGCATTTCAGAAACTTTACAAACATTAGTATAAAGCAGAGAGAAATGTGAAAATCAAGAACACAAATAGAAATATTTGCTGAAGACTTGGTTATGCCAGGGTTAGAGCAGATGAGGCTCAACAACTAAGAGTTAAGTTAGGAGTGGATGAAATAAAAATGGTGATGTATAATCAATCTTCAGGAAAGTCTCAAGGAACAGATGAATTTCAAGGGGAAATTTGGAAGATAAGATAGAATAAGGTGATAAAATCTGGAAGATTATGTTTAACACTATTTTAAAATGAGGGGGAAGCAGCAATATCTTGGAGGAAAGCCGTAGTGGCTGTATTAACTAAGGCTGTTAAATACCCATCAGACCCAGCTTCATATAGACTGATTTCAACTTTAAACCATGATTAAAAAGTGTTTATGCTCAGAATAGCTAAAAGAATGACAAAGGTACTGCCAAAATTTCTAGATATGATCGGTGTGAGTTTGTGGCGGAGAGGCAAACATTTGACAACATTAACAGAATAATGATTCAGAGGGAAGTAGTTTGTAAGAAAGTACTTCTGTTGCCATTGGGTCTTGATACAGAGAAAGCATTTGGCAGAGTAAGTTGGGATTTTATGAGTAGGGCACTGGAAGCATTTCAATTCCTTGATAGAATAATAAGGTTATTTAGGAGAACACATGAAGGATCAGAGGTAAGAAATAAAGTGAAAGAGTTCTTCTCTGATAAGTTGTGTTTGAAAAGAGGAACCAAGCAGGGGTATCCTCTTGCTTTTTATTTAGAGCCATTAGCAAAGAAAATAAGGAACTTAGAAATGCAATGATATAACTGGTATGGTAATCAAGAAAAGCTGGCCTTATTTGCAGATTTTATTTTGTACATAAACTCAGAAAAGGATGTCTCATTGCTGTGGAATATTTTGAGACAATTTAAAAAGTCTTTTTGTGATACAAAATTACTGAAGATAAAACAAAGGCTATACTACCCATTAATTATGTACCCACACACAAACTGATTCAGCAATATCCATGTTGAGGGGGACACAAGATGAAGTATTTAGGAGTATGAATTAAAAAAAGCTTCTGTTGTGGCAACCAAGTATAGGCGAGAAGAGACTAAACAAAAGATAAACTGGAAGCTCTTGTTTATAGATATGGATAGTAAGATAAAACATATGTTTTAAGTCCCTTTAATTTTATGTAAGGGTCAGGAATATATACTTATATTATCAACCAGAGGAGAAGTTGTGGACAATTAATAAAGAGTTGAAGGAATTTATCTGGGAGGGAAAGAGAGCAAGAGTTAATTAGGAAAAGATCTTTCTAATAGAACAAATTTGTTTAGGATTGCCTGGATGTGAAGGGATAGTTTAGAGCTACACAGTTAAGGCACATACACCCAACACAAGCACAAGGTTATAATTCAAAATGAAAAGGGATGATGAAGCAAGAGGGAAGTTAAAAAATACAGAGAGTAGGAGTTGGGATGCAGATCCTTAAGGAGAATAATAACAATCATACAGAATAGTATATTCATTAAGTAGCAGAAAGTATTCTAAGAACTAAGCCAATACAAGAATGGAGAAAGGAGATGTTGATAATAGGAAGACTGCAAGTAGGGGTACACAAAATAGGCAAGAGGGGGCTAGAATTTACTGGAGAAAACTGGAAAAAGAACCAAGGTACTGGGAACAAATAACCAGAGAGGGAATGGTAATACAGTTGGAGGAGGCCAAGAACACATTTAGACTGCATGCTACAGTCTGTCTTCCCTACCAGGAATTGATGGCGTATAGGCAGACAGAAAGGGACAAGGAATTTTAAGTAAAAGACCCACTCTGGTGGGGCTTTTAGTTGAATCTGGTAAGCCATATAAAACATTGAATGATTACTGTAATAATCAATCACAGGACTTTAGAAAAGACTGGAAAAGGAATTTACAAGAGAACAATGGGAGAACATACTTATGGCTCCCAAGTATGCAACAAAGTCCATAAGGTTTAGGATCTTTGCTTGGAAGTGTCTGCAAAGGTGTTTATTTCCCAAGCAGACTTCATAGATTTTTTTCTCATGTAGATAGCAAATGTTGGAGGTGTGATTGATGAAGAAAGGGGTAACTGGGAACATGCATTTTAGGAGTTTAATGAGTTGGCATATTTTTAAAATGCCCCTACAGAATAATCTCATAAATACTGGATGACCAATAGCTATAAATAAATATATGATTTTGTTTTGAGATGGGACACAGGACCTGAATTGTCTAGACATAGTAAGTCCTTATTAGGTTTAAATTAGGTTGGATGCCAAAAAGCAAAGACTAGAAAATGAAAAGCAAGGTTTAAATCAACTGTATTTGAAGTACTGAATATTATAAAGACTATTATAAAAAATTAAAAAAAATGGAAGTGGGATGTTTAGAAAAGAGAAGGAGCAAATTATATAGAAATACATGGAAACTTGGAACAATGCATGTAGAAAGATGTTCAGGAGGAGGAGGAGGAGTGAGGTTTAAGCGAAGGTGGGAATTCAGTAATTTAGGTAAAGTTGGACTGATGATGATACTAAAAAAAGAAAAGAAAAAGATACGTGATGTACAACGTATTTAAATGGAAAAACATTAATATTGTTTTCTTTTTTTTATGTATGTTTACTTGTGTCTTGAACTTAATAAAGGTGTTTAAAAAACAGTCCCAGCACCCATCACTTCTTTCCAGGCCACAATTACACCTTTGATGCCAAAGTAGGAAACAGAATTAGTGGGCAGACACTAAATTTATAAGAGTAACCTAGAGGTAAAAATAGCCTAATTCATTTTGCTTTTACCTGCAGTCCCTAATAAAAAAAAACATATATATATATATATATATATATATATATATATATATATATATATATATATATTTTTTTTTAATGAATAAATACTAGGGACATTAATCTGAAATTCTTTGGCTCAATACGCAGTAAAATTAAAGAAAGCCTTGCAGACTCAGGACCCCTTTGTGTAATTCACAATATGAATTGCACGCATAATTAAATTAATTTGCCTATATTCCAAAAAAAGTATCAGGAATTATCAATCAGTAACCATTGTCAGTTACTTTTAAATGAACATGCCAACACATTTTAACCCATTCAACATTAATCTCCTCCTTCAGGTACAAAACAACAAAAACATATCAAACTTTAAAAATGACCTCCCCTTTCTTGATTGGATTCCAATCTAGAGATTTGAAGTTCCTAACTGGGCTGCACAATGCCTACCCACAATACTTTTACATCTCCAAGATAAATTCTTCCCCTTCATAATAAGAATGCACAAACCTTAAACTGACAGATGAACAAAAGAAATAAAAGTACAATTGGATTTCAAAAACAAAGCTGGGCATAACTGGAAACAACTCCCCATTCAAAATACACTCTGCTTCGTAACCTAGCCAAACAAGCCATTTGACAAGACTAAGAAAATTGCTACAAATGTAGACAGATGGTAAGAATACTCCCCCAAACAATTCTGGAATGAAGGTAACCTAATGTATGGTTGTGCACAACCACAATATGTCAGATCTTCAAATAGCATTCAATATACACTTTCATGCTCTGACTTCCTAAAAGAATTATCCAGTTTCCCATAATTATGGCAAAAACCCACAATTCATACCGACTCAACACCATCATCATCCCTTATCTTCCTGTATTCTATTTCAAACATACAAAATTAAAGTCATTGAATCCTTACTTAAATTCTGCTGGATATATGTTCAGATAAACTACATCCCTGTTTCATAAAATACTGGAAATATTTTATTATAGTCCCTCTTCAACATATTCTCAACTTTTGTTTGTGCCAAAATGTTATGTACACCATCTGGAAAGCAGATTTTGTTAAATCAGTACCTAACAGTCAAATCATATCAATACTTCTGATTTTCATCCTATTTCCATTTTATCCACTTTGGATAAAAATTAAAAAAAATACATGCATCCAATTTTGTCAATGCCTCCAAAAATATAATATTCTTTCAACAAAACAAAATACAACTGTTTTATAGACATCAGCTAATGAAATAGTACCGAACATGGATAAAGGTAATCTCAATGTTACAGTTTTTTACTAACTTGGACTTTTAAGCTTGTTGACAACTCCATACACCTTAATCTACTGGTTATAGGCATTAGCCCAAATACCTTTCAAAAGGACATTTAAAGTCAAAACTGAATCTTCACTCTCAACTGATGACCTTTTAAACCAAGGTGTCTCTTAGGATTCCAACTAGCAACTCTACTTATTTTTGTAAATCACCACTAATCTTCTCTGTTTTCATAACTCAACTACCCAGGAAACCTCACTGTCTTCCAATGATACTTTAGGCAGATGACATGGTTCTTTTCCTAGTTAACAACAAGACTACTACACCCACTTACTGACTGGTACATTAAAAAATACTATTAACCACCACTAAAAACAAGAATAGGATACTTAGAACTAGGCAAAAACTAAGTTCCCCTCCTCTTGGAACATTGCTATCTCAACATTAGACCACTAAAAAGTGCTTACTACTTCAAATACCTCAGAACTTGGCTGCATTAAAATTCCAAACTACATGCAAATAAAACTAGAAGCAAGACTAATCATCTAATATTATGGGCCACAGAAATGACATAGTTCCTCTGTTTCAATGTTAAATGTTTCATTAGTAAAGGACCACTTTTTTCTCAACTGGTTAGGGCATTCCCTTTAACTGCTTCAAGTAAAATGATTTCACATAATTTGTAACAAGATATGTAAAATCATTACCAGGCCACCAACCAACAACACACTGTACTATCTTGCAAAAAGCAAAATGGCTACCTCAAAAACAAAGAGCAAATTAATTGCTAGGTTCACTACTATACATTTCTAAATCTTGAAGCAGTCCTCTTTTGTTTCCAAGTTTACTTAGAAAATTCCTTCTTACAACCTTAGACCTCATGACCTGTTGTTCCTATGCTACAAACCTCACACAAGGCCTTTCTATACAAATCAATGCATTTCTATTTCGGGCCTATAGCTATGGGAATAAATATGTCTTTAAACACTTTAACCTCCTACAACAAACATTCCAGGCTAAATTTAAAATGTATGAACAGAAACATTCCCATTGCAAATGATTCAATGCAATAAACATTGCATAAGTCTAATTCGGATTACCTCATACTACCTCATTATTTCATGAGCTTACTTGCATACAAAAGGAACTGGGCCATCTTAATTAATCAAGTGCTATCCTTTTACAAACTTTCTTTGGCAAATCCCTTCTGAAAGATACAACCCCTGGCTGAGCCTAAAATGAATCCATTATGATCAGTGTTCCGGCATGGTAAACAAAATATATAAATAAAGCCAATAGGAAAGATCCTCAAGTTGATTATTGGTTCACAGGTAAGTGGTATGCTTACTGCTCGTGGGTCATTTTGCATCTAGCCAGTTTCCCTTTTTGTGCATGAAATAACCTATCCCATTTGATTACAGACTGGCCTTACCCATCCCATGGTTGACAATTACATATTACTCCTAATGACAATAACTAGGATTATACCATAGATGATTTGAGGGGACCCATGCATGGGATAAAGCATTTATAAGCTACAGCTGTCCATTAGTAGTACAGGGGCAGTTGTGGGGTACATTTTCTGTTTCCCATCCATACATCTAAGTTGCTCTTGAAAATGGACAATGATGAACTTTGTTTTATGTGGCTGAATAGTCTGTTCCATAGTTGCAGTATCCTCTCCGAAATATACTGGTCCCTTCAAGCCATTCTGTTGATGTTGCAGGCATAAAAGAATGAGTAGTTCACAACAGCAGTTTATCCATATGGAAGGTTTTACGGAGAAGACTAGAATCTCTGAAATGCATCAAGCTGGAATGTCTTGCAACACATGTACTTCAAATCCTTCTCAGCAGCAGGTTCAAAGGAGAACATTAGCTTTGCTACAATGAAATACAAATGTCACTGGAGGTATGGGATCTTTGATAAGAAGTCAAATCAGTAAAGTACACGTCAAGAAAACTTTAACACTGTTTGCTTGGTATCTCTAAAAATTTGTAGAGTCTTGATGGAAGTTGGATATGGGGGATTTTTATAGAAGAATAACCAAGACCTGTTTCAAAAGTCTCAGAAAGATCATCTTAACTAGCATGTACCAGAGAGGTACAGGGATCTAATCCTTTGGAATTAGCTCATATAGAAAAATGCATTAATTTACTTTAATGCGTTTTTCTAGTACTGCATTTCTGAAGAAAATTGAAGATTTTGACCACACTAGTCAAGTATGAAGACTTCCTGCCCATTACTGGAACTGTGCCAAACCTACAGTTAAGAGGAGAGTGAAGGTCTAGGTGAGGCTGGCTAGATGAAGGAATCAGCAGAATTCTGGAAGCCTTCAAGTACAGAATCTTCTCAAAATCTGAGGCCATAGAAGATGAAAACACACATGAAAGTTAAAATGGGGCTATTAACATGTTTCTGGACTTGCACTATCTTTCTGAATGAAATTGCACCCTGGAGTAGAGGAGTAATGGAATGCCTGCTGAATGAGGAAGACCACCTTCATTTCCAGAATACTGATGTGCAGATTGTTCTTTAACTGTGGTTCAGCACCTTGGACTGTGTCTTTGACAATGTTCCCCACTTTAAGGCAGATGTGTCTGGGATAGCACAGCCATAAGATGGCGTGAAACCACCATTGTAAATAGACTATGCACGACTTGGAAATCTTTACCCATTGAGATATGGGATCTGTTAAGAGCGACCACTGTACGTTCAGAGTTCACTGCAGCAACTTCAAGTGGGACATTACTTGAGGGATCGTGTAAATAGTGGCTGCCAGGAAGCAGAGTGCTTTGACCAGCAGGGGAGATGGAAAGAGAAAAGGCTTATGTAACTGACAGAATTAAGAACCTGAGACACTGCAGTCTGCAGGGGATCAATGCAGTCTTAACTGCAGATGTGTTATTCAGGATAGAGCATCTAAGGTACATTTAATAAAGGTCACTGCCCACAATTGCTTCATCTGGGACTTTGCAGTATTGGGGGGCTAGGAGCCTATCATCCATGTATGAAAACACCTCTACCACTTGCAGTCTCTGATTCACTGCAACTACAGCCATGCATACTGTAAATACCCTGTGGGCAGAAGTGAGATGGAATGGGAGAGTCTAGAACTGTTAATGGATTACTATCTAGAAATGTAACTTCCTGAACTCCTTGGTGATCTTGATGTGTAAATATTTGTCATAAAGGTTCAAAGAGGACGGAGTTTCCCTTCTGCAAGAAGAGAAGAATGCACTATACCCTGACCATCTGGAAAGATTGTTTGGGAATAAACTAATTTAATCCACTCAGAATGAGAATCAGCAAGGGATAGTTTGTCTTTATTGGAATTAAAAAGCATCTGGCATATCAACCAGATACTCTCTCACGGTGCTGGACTTCTTGGATGGCTCTTTTTCTGACAAGGTCTAAGACCTCTTTTTTTGCTATAATCATTTGACAAAGTAGGATATCAGACAATGAGAAAAAGAGTGGGACAGTGTAGGGGTGTGCAACAGAATCATGCAGCACCTAGATATTACTGGAGGAATAGTGAGTCCCTGACTGCCTCGAGGGTGAGGCAGACAAAACCACAGGGACTAGACTGCTTCCATGCCAAAGAAGGACTACAGTATACCTGTTATTGTTGACTGTTTTCTTTGGACCAGCACCCATTCTTGAATTTTACATAGCCATAGAGGTTCCTTTCAGATCTCAATTTCTTATGTTTCTCTTGGCCATACCAACATCATAATGAATGTTGACTATTTTGCATCTTTGTAAAGACACATTAAAGAATCTGACATTTCATATCAACAGCTGTGAGGGTACTGCCCTCCTTCTCCTTGCCTTCCAGATTCTCCTTAAATTTTGGACATAACAGGGCAGACCCATCAAAGGAAGGATTAAAGAAGGATGCTTTAGAATATTTAGCACAATCTTTAAGGTGCAACAAATTATAACAGTTAAAAGATGTCAGCACCTTCTGCCTTAACACTGCTATCCACAGAGTTACATGAAATTTGCATGATAAGATCTGAGACAGATGAAACTGTTACCATCAATGATTGGAACTTATTCTTAACATTTTCATCAGGCAGATTTTCCAGCAACTGGTACTTCTCATCAGCTTGCTCAAGCTAGAAGCAGAACATATGAGACCGAGACACTGCCATTCTCACTGTGAATGTGGAAGATGCCCATTGGTCATGACCCCTTATCACGAGAATAGACAGAAAGATTCTGAAGAGTTGAAGCATTTCTAACAGTAGCCACAGCAAACACAGCCCAACTTAAGAGACTCCACCAAACAAAGCCACTCCATAGGAGATTGGAGAATCGTTGCCTGCTTCATAGGAGCGGGTGCCACATAGTAAGAATTGCCTCAAGCTTGGCACTGCTGCATGGACCTTAAAAAACATGGCCAATGAGCTAAACTGAAGCCTGTCAGCAGCTTTATAACCAATTCGGCTGAAATCTACAGAGACTGATCCAAGCGGCTGAACTTGACCCATTGCCAATAACAGTACCGGAACCATTAGCAATGACAGCATTTTTGACACTGAAGGCGCTGACCCCAAAGTTTACTGTCACAAAACTGAAACAGACATCAATTCAACTGTGAATGTCAACACCTGAAGGTTTAAGATGAGCCTCATCGGGACTCAGGCTGAAATAGAGGCGAGTTCAGAAAACTGTGATGTAAAGGCAGAAAAGAAAGGCAAGGCTGAAGTGCCACTATCTGCCCTGATACAAGAAGGGGAAGAGGAAAGAAACATTTCCTGTTGAACCTACAGAAAGACCCTCGTCTTTGCAAAGTCAATGCCTGTAATGCGCATAGTAAACTATGAAATGATTTAATAATCACAGGCTATATAGAAACTACAGAAAAACATTTAAGGGAATTCTCTACAGTCTTTTCTTTTTCATTTTACTGAGATGTGCAGAAAATTCCACTTACGAACCATTTTTAAGATGCAGTGGACAGATTTTTAATGATGGGTACAAGAGATGCTTCTTGGATACTATCAGCCCTGTCAGCTCTGTGCTAATTATTTTTCTGTTTGCTTGTTCCATAATACCTACCTTCACTAAAAGAAAGTTAAGAGACTCTGATTCAACCTTTAGAACTTAAAAGCTTGACCCCAAGACTGACCAATGGTTGAAGCCCCTTTGGGAGTAGATGAAAGGCTACCTTTTAAATCTTTCCCTTATTTTTTTCTGTTCTGTTTGAGAACTACAAGATTCACATACTTCACACTATTTGAAATGTTTTTACTGAAAACACACAACAACACTGTCGTAAAAGGAATTTTGGGTCCACACTTGTGCTTTTAAATGCTCTACCAACCATATCTACAGAACAAAAGAATAAACAGCAACTGGTGAAAAAGCCAGAATGAATTAGTTTGCAAGTACATTAAGACCAAGCAAAGACCACATTAACCACAAATAGCAGAGGATACTATAAAAATCCGTTACCAGTACAGACAGCAACAAATGGCACAGGAAAATATGCAAAATCTGCTTAACACTGCAGAGACCAAAAGCTTCTTCAGACATTAAGTATGTATATATTCCGTTAGTTGCACAGAAAAAAAAAATGCCAAAAAATATCTGCACGGCTAGAAAAGAACTGAACTATGAGTAAGTGATAATATGCAGTAGAAAAAGTTTAGAGATATAGGGGTTTGACTACGGGGGAAAAAGTTTAACAAAAGTGCGAAAAATGGTCAGACCTGATCAGTCAACTGGAGAGTGGGAAGAGGAGATCAAATCACAATATTAGAGAAAAATATAATATTTAAAAACTGTTTACACAAAAAAAATCATCTTGAAATGTAATGTAACCTGGAGTCATTTTTCTCTGACATAAGCTTCTCAAGCAGCCAAAGATATCTGAAGAGAAGACTGACTGGCACATTATCCATTGCTTACAGGCTGGTAACCAGAGAATGTTTTAGCTGCAGAGCTGACAAAGTCTGTAGTTTCAATTCAATGGGCTGATATGGATGAACTTCTTCATCCCAGATCCAAACAGGTTTGCCCTTTAAGTACTTCAGGACTTGCCATCCCACAGCATACTTGCCCTCTCTTCTCACATCCTCCACTGTAAACCATACCTAAACTACTATAGTAGGTGTGCATAATAATGTCAGAGCTAAGGGGAAACGTTACAAATGGATGGCCATGAAACAACCAACAGAGGAGCACAACTGAAAATGTCCAAGTACCATGACTCAGTTGCTACAGGCAATACATCTGGCTAAGAAGCAAGTAAAGAGAAGTCCTAATTTTTTCTCATTTCAGAGCTGATTTATGTGCCACAGGTCTCAAACTTCTCACATTTGGGAGTTGAGTATTTGCTATCCTCCTAAACTCTAACCTACAAATGATGGAACAAGCCCTCTTAATTTACAACTTCTTGCACCCAACCTTTTTAAGGCACTTAAAAAAGCCCTTCAAGGCCTTAACAGATTCTAAAATTGACAGTTAAAATAAGCTTTGTGCCATACCATTCCACATCACATCTGGCCCAAAGACAACTGTCTGTGCATGGCAAGTGCAACTATTACCTCCTTCTGAATAATTTCATCCATCATAGGTCATTAACCATATACTCACATATCTCAGCACCAATGCACCATAAACTAACACTTCCTCTGCTTCAGCACACCAGGCCGATGTTGACTGCAGAATGGCTGTTGATAATAAAGTCTTAAACTCTCATTCACAACACAGCCCGAGGACAGTGCATACATAAAGTGTAGTGGTAGGACCACCTACTTCACAGCAGGTAAATAATTTCACATGCAGTGACACGTGGTCATACTTTTAACAGAATGAGGAAATGACATTACAGTGGGTGGGGGGCACCACACAGCTCATTACCTGCTTTACGTGAACAGCCTGAACACTGAGAAGAATCATCAGTTTTAGAGGCAACACTACCCACTGTCTGAGAAACATGCATGAGACAATACAAAAGAAAGAAAACACAGTGCACAAACAACTGTTGCTCACTGCAGAGAGAGCTCATAACCGTCTAATGCATATCTTAATATAATTTCTGAACCCTTGCTAGTAAAACTTGGACTGTTGCCATTTAATCTTCAGCACTATACTAAATGATGACTGAATTTACATTCTGAACCAACAGCTATGTTTTTACAAACAAAAATAAATCTGATGTACAGTGGCAACTGAACATGCACCACACAGCATGGCCATCAGGACATGCTTGAACTTCTGAACAAAGGTGACCATGGGTTATACTACCATGCAGGAACAGGTGGTAGAGTAAGCTTGTGCACCAGATGTGAGAATTATGGGTACTGCCAGATGCAGGTCTGCCATGTTAGTGATGCACCCCCTTTCATGCATTACACAGTACCTGTTAGATGATAGAATGTTAAGATACCTCTCTCCCCATGATCCAGATGGCAACATGGGTGCAATCTATCACCAACCACCTCAGTGAAGTATGTCATCTGGTACAAGGCATCTGTGGTACTGATTCAGTCCTGAAGTGACATCAGTAAATTAGATGTACTGATCCACATATGCCAAGAGTATGTCAAGGAACTGCTTAAGTACCCTCAAGGCAGAAGCCTGTAAGATACCAGTGTTTCCCCATTTGCGACTGGATGGTCCGAGTGGTAAGTATAATGAGGGCTATGCATACCCTGATATCCACAATTATAGAAAGGCCATGCATCCCTCAAGTCCTCATCTGTGGGTCAAACTCACTAAATCCCTACTGTATCTCTGTCCAATCTAAATCTAGCAAGACTTTCTTGGTCTACAGCCACTGGGATTTGGCTTTATTGACCTGAAAATACACATAACAACAACTTTAAAAGTAAGAAGTCATGGGTATTTAGAAGCCATGTAGCTGTAGGGGTTGGGAGGATGGCTTAATGGTTAAGGTGTTTGCCTTACAAACACAAGGTACAGGGTTTGAATCTCACAGGGGATAACTGGCTAGGCTTAAAATGGCTTGCAAGGGCAGTTAGCCTAGTACTAGCCTATGAACCTATGAAACACTTATGTCCCAAAGAGGTCATTTGTATATATCCCATGGGCCTCCAATACTGGAGGTTTAAAAGTATTACACAGTGAAGATTGCACCTTGGCCAGGTATTTCTTGCAGTTGTTACAAAATGGTTTTCTTCATGTGACCCTTTTACTGTGCATCACGTAAGGGGGATAAATATTATATAACTTTTTAAAGCCTGCCGAGTCCCTTTTATATTGGCCCTTTGGTGCAAATGGTTCAAGATTTTTTTGTATACCAGCTAATTTCTTATGGGTTATTAGCATTAGTCATTTTTTCCTTCCCATATGGGTGAAGTTGAGTAGAGCTATTATAACAGAATGGTAAACAAACATGGGAATAACCCCCCCCCCCCAATCCTACATTTGATGTAGTGTCAGTTGCTATGTAATTGGTCATTTGGCTCCTTCCTTTCTGCCAAAAGAACTGCAGTATTAATTTAGCTTGAGAAGTAGTTTACAACTGAAGCAACCACTATGCACATAAGATAGTAAATACGTGAGGTGGGGAGGTTAGGGATGGGGCTGTGAACATTTTAATAATATATATCCTGCCAAGTAATGATAATCCCATTTTCTGGACAGTGTGAACCCATACATATGATTTTATCCAGCACTCCTTGTAGGTTTCTATAGGCCATCATTTTTGTGTCAGTATGCATCAATGCTTCCAAGTACCCAGGAAATCCAGGTTGGTTGCCTGAAGTTGTCTCCCCGCTTGATTTACCAGAAACATCTGTCCTGGAGGTGTTTATTATACAGTCAGAGAATGCTCCAAAATTTAGCACCAAGACTATCTTAGGAGAGTTTACTGTGGTATTTTCCATTAGTATAAGGCAATCATCTGTGAAGAACAGCACTCTATAAATCCAAGACAGAATTATAACCTTCTGTGTTAAGATTTCTGTTTGGTGAGCTAGTAAGAAAAGGATGGGAAAAGGAGACATCCCTCACAAATATCGTACGTCAGCTTAAAAAGGGTGAGGAAAAAGTTGCACTGGTGATCACTGAGACCAAAGGAAACACATACAGTGCTTTCCCCAACCTGAGAAAACCTGACTGGAACTTCACTAACAACATAGCTTTCCAGAGGCACTTCTGTCGAACAGAGCTGAACCCCTTTGCAAAGTCAGTCATGACTTTAACTACTAGCTCATGCACACTTTTTAACCTTTGCTTTATGCCCAAGGTTCTTCTGTGGTCACAGCCTGACCAGCCTGCCATAAACTCTATTTGTTAGAAGTATAACATGTGGAAATATATCCGAATCCCCTGGACAATAGTTGGTGAATACATTTAGACAAACGGACGAGGCAGACTGTAGTTCACTACCCACAATGGTTCCTTATTTGTTTGGGCAATACTACTATATTGGAGATAGGTGAAGTAGTACATTTGTACATGTCCTACCTACCTGCAACAGTAGATGTTTAAATGTCACACTGCCTCAGTTGCACATGGGTTCTGTGCCTGCACAAGCTCATACTGGCAGCTTTCCAGAGCTTAGAATCCCCTCCTTTGACTCTCTGTGATATGGGATTCGTTAAGCCCCTCCCATCAGTGGAAGCCTAACCCATGTCACAGAAAGTCGATTGTTCAGGTCTTTAGTGATAAGTAGGGAAAAAAAACAAGACCAAAAGCAAGAATTGCCTGAAACCAAACAATTCACAGCCAAAAGACACAAACAAAAATAACTAAAGTCAACCAACAATACAAGGTTGGATACAGTGGTATTGTATACAAAATAAGAGGGATGATGGGTGGGTACTACCACTGAGGCAGTGTGAAATTCAAAAATCTGCTGTTAAAGGTATGTAGGACTTGTGCAACTTTATTATGTTCATCACTCACACTGCCTAAGTGGCATATGGGTAGATTCCCAAAACTTGACCTACCTGGGAAGAGGAAGGATAAGGATTCAGGAGCCCCTGGAGAATGGTCCTCACAAAGCATGCTCTGAAACTTGACAAAGACTCCAGTTTGGAGTGCACTGCAAGGGTATGAAGACATGACCATGTTGTTGCCTCTAGAATGGTTCTGGAGTTCACTTCTTTCGGCTTTTCCTGGTTAGGGGTCGCCACAGTTGAATAATGGCCCACAGTGGAATAATGGTCCACAGAACAATTGTCAGTGGAGTTTCTTATGATGTTGGGTTGCCAGCCCAGTGCCCAAATTCTACAGATGGCACACACATGCACACACTCACACCTAGGGCCAATTAAGAGAGTGTCCAATCCACCTACAGCATGTCTTTGGAATGTGGGAGGAAACCACAGCACCCAGAGGAAATCCATGCGACTGCAAGGAGGACAAGCAGACTCTGCACAGAAGGCACCCCAGCCTAGAACTGAACTGGAGAACCTCTTGCTGTGAAGTGGCAATGCTAACCACTGCACCACCATGGCTGCCCAGGTTCTGGAGTTCACTCATTTCCAATATTTCAAAAAAATAAGGCTCTGGTGGAAAGTATAGATCAGAGTGCGTATGTTCTTTCAAGAGCTATTCCAGTCCATAGACATGTGCATATAAGTACTGAGCATGTCCAAGCAAGAGTGCCATTTTGTAGCGAGGAGCCAAGGTGTAAGTATACGTGTAGTAGTTTGTTTAAGTTTAATGTTACCATTCTCCATCCTGATGTGTTTGTATATAATAAACTACTTGAACACCCAGCCTCATTGTCTTATTGAATACACACAAGAAGAGCAACATGGTGTCAGAATGGGATGCAAAGAAAAACAACTTCTTCAAAACCATGAGGCATGCTGTTACAGTTGGAGGAATATACAGGAGTGGATCATCCCAGCTGAAACAACTTACAAACTGGTCAGACAGACAAATCCAGGTACTAAAACTCATTTAAATTATTTTTTACTCAAAAAATATAAAACAAAGCATTAAAAGCATTCAAAATGACTTTCTAATTAAACAGAATGTTCGAAACTACAATATATTGATAAAAACACTCAAAATGCTTACAAAAGTGCTTGAATTAACTTCTGAATTGCATTAAATGTACAAAGAGAAAACAACAGTATTTGTTCGCTATGTGCTTCTTTTTCATATTAACTAAAGCTATTCAAGACATCCGAAGTGTGCAAAGTGTTTGCAAGTTTGTGCAGTATTACAGTACAGTTACTTTCCAGAATACGGTCATTTCAAAGTTTATGCTACAGCTGAGTATTTTTCGAGTACCTGGTATATCTATATATGTGTGTATGCGTGTGTGTGTGTGTGTGTGTGTGTGTGTGTGTGTGTGTGTGTGTGTGTGTGTGTGTGTGTGTGCGCACGCGTATGCAAATTTGAGCAGAATTACAAAAGCATTTTGTTGGTATGGCAGAAGGATTTCGCATCTCTGGTCCACTTGTATTTGATAATAATGTTGTTGAAAACTGGAGAGTGTTTGAGCAAGAGTATGATATTTTCATACAGGGCTGCTTTTTCTGATAAAGATGCACGTATAAAGGCATTTATTCTGCTTAATTTAGCTGGTTCAGAAGCCATTGAAAGGGAGCATTCCTTTGTGTATGCCCCAGCTGTGTATGTGGGGGGACAGTCATATTGTGGAACTGGCTGAAACCCGGGAAGACCCCAAGTGCTTAAAACATAAGTTTAAAGAAATGTGTAACCCCCAAACGAATATTACAATGGAAAGGCACACATTTTTCACAACAGATCAAAAAGCCTGGTGAAACTTTTGCAGCATACATAACTGACTTGAGAAACAAGGCAAAAACAAGCACATTTGGTGATTTAAGAGATGAGTTGATAAAAGACAGGCTTGTGTGTGGTATTAAAGATGATGCAGTGAGAAAGATTTTTGCTTTGAGACAGTGATTTAACTTAGTTTAAGGCTACAGAGATTTCTCTAACATATGAGCTCAGAGAAAAGCACATGTCTATGATTACAAATGAGGAATGCATGCTTTCAGTGCCTTCCAGTGCTAATGTTAACAGCATGCAGCACAAGGTTAAAAAAGATGCAGGCCGAAGGGAGCGACCACACTCTGGGCCTCCCTAGCAAATCCTGTGGCAGCTTCAGTGAAACCCAGAGCCTTTCTAGCAAGTTCCAGGGCAGCTCCAGTAAAATCCAGAGCATGTTCAGTGAAGCAGAGCAGTGAGCTAGCAAATCTTGTGACAAGCCTCATAGGCAATTGTCATAATTGTGGGGGAGATCACAAGCCCAAAAGAGGAAAGTGCCACACATGTAAAAAGTGGAATAATTTCAAAAGGTTCTGTAAATCAAAAAGGGCATATTCTTTTATTAAAAGAGAACATTCAAAGAGGGAAGTTGATCAACTAGAACGTTGCAACCCTACTTTTTATGTTGATGGCGTGTCAGTGCTTGGTGAAAAAGTCAATGCAATAGATTTGTGGGCAAAGAATGAATTATTTTGCACTGTCCTGATTAATGGAAGACCTGTAGATCTCAAAGATGATACTGGTTCAAAGTACAATGTCATGTCAGCAGAAATGTTTGCCAAAGTAAGAGCTAATGAGAAACTTGATCTGGCAAAGTGTGCAAAGCTTGTTGCTTATGGTGGTGAAGAAATTCAGACCAAAGGCTCAGTAGTGCTTTCATGTTACTCTGCTGGGAACAGCTATGACTTGCAATTTTTTACGTAGCAAAAGGCACACACAGTCATTGTTAGGCCTCAGATGGTTTGAAAATGGGACTGCTTTCATTTAATGCAGAAGCCCACCAAGCAAGCACGTGTAACAATGAAATTTTGCATAAACTATTTTTCTGACTATGCTGATCTTTTTGAAGACAAGTTAGGCACACTCCCAGTTGTGTACTCCATGAAGTTAGACCATGAAGTAACCTTAGTTATCAGACCAGAAAGGAAAATTCCAGTAGCCTTGCAAGGCAGAGTCAAAGCTGAGCTAGACAGAATGGTGCATCTAGGTGTAATTTGCCCAATAGATGAACCAACTGAATGGGTATCTTCCATGGTGGTAGCTCATAAGAAAAGCTCAGATGACATTAGAATATTTATTGATCAAAGAGACTTGAACAAAGCACTAAAACAACCTCATCATCCAATGGGTACAGTCAGAGATGTTGCTGCTCTTATGCCTAATGCCACTGCTTTTCCCATCCTAGATGCAAAAAGTTCATTTTGGCAAATTTTGCTTGACTGAAATTCTTCATTGCTAACCACTTTCAATACACCATTAAGAAGGTACAAATTTTTTGAGACTGCCATTTGGGATAAATTTTGCCAGTGAAGTCTTTCAACATGTGATGAAACAAATTTTTTGGCTATCCATGTGTGACTATAGTAGAGGATTATTCTGCTTTCATTTAATGCAGAAGTTCACTATGTATGCACATGTAATAATGATGAAGCTGAACATGACAGAAACCTCAAGAAGTTCTGGAACATGCTTGTGAATCGAATCTTAAGCTGAATCCTCTGACATGCAAGTTCAGGCTACAAGAAGTTACTTATGTGGGTCACTGGTTTACTAGTTCAGGCTTATGACCAGATCCTTCCAAGCAAACTGCAATTCTTGAGATGCCATCTCCAGACAATGTTACTTCCTTGCAATGTTTTCTCGGCATGGTCAACTATTTGGACAAGTTCATTCCAGATTTGACCGACCTTTCAGCACTGCTAAGAGAGCTGACATGCAAAGATGTAACTTGGTCCTGGTCAGAACACCAAAGAGCATTTGATGTCCTGAAACACAGAATTGCCAGTCCACCCACTTTAAGATATTATGATGTTCACAAACCTGTAACTCCTTCTTGTGATGCTTTGAACTTTGGTCTTGGGGCAGTCATTCTTCAAGAGGGCAGACCAGTAGCCTACGCATCCAGAACTCCAGCCTATGCATCCAGAACTCTAACTCAAACCAAGATACATTATGCTCAGATACAGAAAGAGCTCTTGGCAATTATGTTTGCATGTTTGAAGTTCCATTATTATATTTATGGCTTACCTATTCAAATTGGGACTGATCACCAACCTTTGGTTACTATTTTGAAAAAGCCTATGCACACAGCTCCTGTGAGATTGCAACACATGATGTTCAAGTTGCAAAAATACAATATACACTTGATTTACACAAAAGGCAATCATCTCTATCTTACTGATACTTTATCCAGATAACCCAGAGCAACTACTGAACAGCATGAAATGAGAAACCTGATTTTGAAGTCATGGAAGTGAAATTGTTTTCTTCCACATGTCTTGATGAGCTTAGAACTAACACAGCTTCAGGTCCAATTCTTCAGAAGCTCAACCACTCCATCAGTCGAGGAAGGCCATCAAACCAATCTTGTTTACCACCAGAATTTTCCTTAAAGAGACCAGATTTTGATGGAAGATGGTATCATCAAAAAAGGTCCAAAAGTGATTATTCCAAAATCTTTGCAACAAGAGTATATTAAAATCTTGCATCATGGCAACACAGGAACTGTTCCTACCAAAAGAATGGTGAGATGACTAGTATTTTGCCTTCTATGTCAAAAGACATTGAGAGAGAACTTTCATCTTGTTCGGTTTGTAATAGTACTAAGCCACATCTACAAAAAGAACCACTTCAGCTAACCCAGATTCCTGAACTACATTGGTTAACAGCAGCTACAGACAGTTTTGAGTGGAATGGTCAACAATACTTGGTATTTGTAGACTCGTATTCAAAATGATTTGAGATTGACCTACTTCCTAATCTAAATTCTAATATTGTCATTACCCAGTTGAAGAGACATTATCTGCACATGGTAGCCCACACAAACTCATGTCTGACAATGGTGCACAGTTTACCAGTCAGCAGTTCAAAAGATTTGCTAAAACATGGGACTTTATTCATATTACAAGTAGTCCTGAATACCCTCAGTAAAATGGCTTGGCAGAACGTTCAGTTCAAAGTGCAAAACAGCTGTTGGGAAAATCTAAATGTGACAATACTGATATTTTCCTAAATCTCCTAAATGTCAGAAACATACCTCGCGACAATCTTCTTGGTTCACCTGCCCAAAGGTTAATGTCGAGACAAACCAGAACTACACTACCAATCAGTAAGAATTTGTTTGTTCCAAGTACCAAAAACAACAAAGCAGTAAAAGCTCAACTCTTAAAGAAGCATTTGTCCCAAAAGTCCTACTATGATAAAACCAGCAAACCTCTGAATCCGTTGAAAGGAGAAAAGCTATTGAGAATAAGACTTTCAGCTTTTCCAGGTTAGGGGTCGCCACAGCGGAACTCCAGTCCGCTCATGATTGGCAGTGGATTTTTTACGGTGCCGAGTTGCCAGCCCGATGCCCAGCCTTCAACGAAGGCACGACCATTCACGCTCGCATCTAACTGCATGTCTTTAACGTCACTCGACCGCGGGGAGGACATGCAGACTCCACACAGAAGGTGCTCCTGCCGAGAATCGAACGGGAGAACCTTTTGCTGTGAGGCGACAATGCTAACCGCTGCACCACAGTGGCTGTCAGGAAATATACTGGGAATGCAGGCAGTAAAAGGATTTGACTGAATTGGACTTGGGAAACACTTGTGTGAAGAACTGAGATTGTACATTATTGATTCACAAGGCATATTGATTCACAAGGCATGGAATTCAGCAGAATCAGAAACATTTATTGCCAGTGTCTGAGCCAGTGTTGCAACATTTTACTTGTAACAGAGATTCTAATTATCAGAGTGATTTGTCCAATGTTCCTCATCCAGAAACCATTTCATCATCTAATGCTGTTCCTGAAACCATCACTGAAAATCCTCAAGAAGAACATTCTCCAGTGACTGCCCCTGTTACTAAACCCAGTTCCAGTTATTACATTACAAGGCAAGTCTGTATCTCAAGACCTACTCTCAAATGCACAGCAACCTGGACATGATTGTTATTTGTATAATTGTATGCTCATAATTTTGTCATTGTTTATTTGCATGACCAAATAGTCAAAGAGGGAGGATGTAGATCAGAGTGTGTATGTTCCTTTAAGAGCTATTCCAGTCCATGGGCAATTGCATACAAGTACTGAGCAAGTACAAGCAAGAGTGCCATTTTGTAGTGAGCAGCCAAGGTATAAGCATGCATGTGTGTAGTAGTCAGATAGTTTAAGTTTAATGTTGCTGCTCTCCATCATGGTGCGTTTGTGTATAATAAACTACTTAAATGAACACCCACCCTCATCATCTTATTGAATATGCACAGGGCAAGCGACAGAAAGTGCCTTAACCTTGTCTGGAATAGATTTACCATGTTGACAGTAATAAAAAACAGCAGCAGATGACAACCAGTGAGCAATTGTTTGCTTAGAGGCAGTTTGACCCTCCTTAGCAGCAGAACAGGAAATAAACAGTTATTCAGCTTTCCTGAACGGCTTTGTTCTGTCAAGGTAGTTAGTACCAGAGCTTCCTGTGCACATCAAAGGTATACAGAATCTTTCTCCCATGTTTTTAGATTCCAGAAAGAAAACTGGGAGATTTGATATCTTGATTCAGGGTAAATTCAGAAAAAGACTTTTGGCATGAAAGATGTATTAGTGCATAGAACAGCCCTGTCCTTGTGGAAAATCAGATAATATTGGCCTACCATGAGAGCTGGCAGCTCAGAGATTCAACTTACAGATGTCAGAGCAATAAGCAAAGCAGTTTTCCAAGTGATGAATCTCAAATCAGCCTGAAAGGCAAGTTCAAAAGGAGAGCTGGCAGCTCAGAGATTCAACTTACAGATGTCAGAGCAATAAGCAAAGCAGTTTTCCAAGTGATGAATCTCAAATCAGCCTGAAAGGCAAGTTCAAAAGGAGATGAGGTCAGTTTTTCAAGAACAAAGTTGAGATCCCAAGGAAGAAGAATTTGCTTTTGAGGGGGTCTTAAGTGCAATACTCCTTTCATAAACTGACCACAAAAAGGAATGAAAGAGGGAGATCCATGGGCAGACAAGATAGATGGCTACAGGATGCACCTTGACAGATGCATAAAAAAAAAACATTAAGTAGCTCTTACAAATATTTCAAAACCAGAGTAGACAACATATAGGGCACTCTGATTATCAGTTAGGCACCACCTAAAAAAAAAAAAAAAAACTTTTCTACTTGTAAACATAAAATGTTCTTGTTGCAGCACCATACAGGGCCCTCTGATATTGGTTAGGCACCACCTAGAAAATCTCTTCCACTTGTAAACGTAACATTTTGTAATTCCAGCTTTTCTTGCGTCCTTCAGTACCTACTGCACATCCTCATGAAACAAGTGCCTAAAAGGTATCAAGATATCAACATTCAAAGCAACAATTGCTCTAAGTTGGGGTGCACCAGTCACCTTTGACATTGTGTGAGCAGATCTAGAGCGCGAGTAAGCTTGTGGTAATTGCCCTTAGCCGATTCCATTAAAGGTGAGAACAGACTCTGCCTAGGCCAAAAGGAAGTTACTGCAATGATATCTGGTAATTCTTAATGAACTGTCAGAAGTACCTTGGTTATCATCTGAAAGGGTGGAAGTACAAAAAGGAACATTCCTATCCAAGGGAATGAGAATGTTTCTATCCTCCAAGCATGGATGCAAGGATATCTCCAAAATAATTTTTCCAACTGTCTGTTTTGAAAGGAGGTGAAAAGAGCCATGTAAAGTGTTCCCACATTGGAACAAATCCAAGCAGACCTCTGTCCAGTGACTCCACTTGTGAGGGTTCATCCAGGAACTGCTTTTAGTCTGTCTGCCATTATGTTTTGCTCTGATGGGATGTATGAGGCTTGAGACATCAGATAATGCTGCAAGGGTAACTCACAGGCCATCACTGCCAAGCAGCCAAGAGGGTATGACCTTGTACCCCTTTGTTTATTCAGATACCACAACTGTGGTGTAATCTGTGACCAATAAAAGGGGACCTAAAGATAAGTGGTGATGAACTTTTAAGGTCTGAATCACTGGTAAAATTTACTTGATGTTTAAGTACTTTACAGCAACTGAAGGATCCCATTCACCTTGCACTAGTGCTACAAATGTGTAAACCTCCTTTTTTGTGTGCTTTAGTCTACAAGTATCAAGTAGGTTTTAGTTCCATTGTCATTTTCATTATAACCTTTTAAGATCTTGCTTTTCTGAGCAAGGAAAGTACAGATGTGTAAAATCTTACCATAACTGTAGATGTCCTTGCCTTCACCGCTGCAGTATTCATTACAAATGGGATTTCCTGCCATGAAGCCCACCATCCGGCAAGTTGACCAAAGTCTACAGTTGCGTTAAGGTATGCTGAACATCACCTATACACTCCTTGTGTAGTGTAGGGCATAAAGGTGACGTTCAGGTGTACCATCCTCAGAACTGATTGTCCCAGTAGGAACAGCAGTCCAAGGAAAACCAGGGAGAACCTGCCCATCCAGGAAGGAAAAAAAGACTAGGGGGATGGAGGGAGGGAGTCAATACTGCAGCAGCGAAGGCAAGGACATCTACCATTATTGTAAGATTTTACACAACTGTACTATGTCCCTTCCATTTGTAATGAATACTGCTGCAGTGAATGCGAGTGCCAAAGCTCAAGAAGAAACTTGGGAGGAGGAAGCAGAAGCAGAGCTCTCTAAGAAGCCATGAAGAATGGCATCAGCAAAACCAGCTCTAGCTCTGGAGATACCATCCAACTGGTAATGTTTGGTAAAGGTATGCGCAGAAGTCCAGGTAGCAGCTTCAAGAATAGAATGAGTGTCTATTCCTCTGAAACAAGCACCAGAAGAAGCCACAGCACTAGCAGAATGAGCCTTTACAAAAGGAAGGTTCTTGCCATGCAAAGTGTAACAAAAGGAAATGGCCTTTGAAATCCAAGTGGAAATAGTTTGCTTGGAAACAGCCAAACCCAAAGACCTAGGATGAAATGAAACAAACAACTGGTCAGAGCTTCTGATAGCTTTAGTTTTATCCAAATAAAATCTGAGCCGTCTATGCACATTTAAGATATGCACCACCCTCTCACTATCAGATTGTAGAAAGTAGGCAAATTAATAGACTGATTAAGTGACAAGTCAATAACCATCTTAGGCATGAAAGAAGGATTAGTACGCAAGGACACCATATTGTCATGAAATATCAAAAAAGGTGGACAAGCCATAAGGGCTTGCAACTGTCTTAGCAGTAATCAAACAGTAAATTAAAAGCCAGTTAAGGCTGAAGTCCAAAAACAAAAAACAAAACCAAAGGAAATCAAGCTGCTTTAATAAAATCAAAGGACAATTCCACAGTAAATAATTCCAGTAAGCGCTTTCATCTGTAAACTTTATCAAAGAGGTTATCCAAAAACATTGGTCACAGATATTAGAATTAGAAGTTATGTACTCACCATAACGTTCCATCTGAGTAGGTGACTTCATTCGGATGCAACCTGTGGGTATCGGATCCGACCTCGGATCCGAGCCGGCAATTCAAAAGCTTAGGCTCCGAGCTCCTAGCTCCTCCCTCTTACCCATAACCCCTTGCCAAGCCCTGACTGACCTCAGATTGAGTTTGCCTCAAAATACTGACAACAGTACACTAAAACAGCATAAATACTCGCTCTATAAAGGTCAGGGGGATGGAGGGGGGGATGGTTGCATCCGAATGAAGTCACCTACTCAGATGGAACGTTATGGTGAGTACATAACTTCTAAATCTGAAGTAGGCAGACTTCATTCGTCTGCAACCTGTGGGACAGAGTCCCTAGCTACCTGAATCTTGGGCCGTCATGGAAGGATGTTCGAGCACCGCTGAGCCAAAGGATGCTCTTCCTCTAGAAACAACATCCACCTTGTAATGAGAAATAAAAGTATGAGGTGAGGCCCAAGTAGCTGCCGCGCAGATATCATCCAATGATACACGGGACTTAAAGGCGGCTGACGTGGAAACTGCCCTAGTAGAATGAGCCGTAACCCTCTGAGGAGCAGGTCTGCCTGAAGTGTCATATGCCTGCAGAATACAATTAGCAATCCACTTAGATAGTGTGACTTTAGATACTGCTTTACCCAGAGCAAATTTAGCAAAGGAGACGAACAGCTGATCTGATTTCCTGTGGCCAGCTGTTCTGTTAATATAAAAACATAATTGTCTATGAACATCCAAGGAATGCAATTTGTATTCTCCTTTGTTTGAGTACTTGGGAAAAACACAGGTAAATTGATTGACTGGTTAATATTGGATTCAGAAGAGACCTTGGAAGAAAAGAAGGATTGGTCCTGAGGCACACCCTATCAGGGAAGAAAGAAAGGTAAGGCGGTTTGACGCACAGAGCCTGAAGCTCAGACACTCTTCTGGCTGAAGTGATAGCTACCAGGAAGGCAGTCTTCCAGGAAAGGTACTTTAAATCAGTAGAAGCTGCAGGCTCAAGGGAGGAGCAGTAAGGGCCTGCAGGACTAAAGACAAGTCCCAGGGTGGTACAACCTCCTTGACTGGAGGCCTCAACAAAAAAACTCCTTTGAGAAATGTTTTGCATAATTTCGCCATCATAAGGGGAGCTGTGTCATGACCAATGTGATAATGCGAGATAGCTGCCAATTGTACCTTAATCGTGGAAGAACTAGCCCTTGATGAAAGAGGTCTGTTAGAAAATCCAGCACCGCTGACATAGGTGCCGAGAAAGGATCCAAACTTCTCTGTACTGCCCATATAGAGAATCTCTTCCATTTACTCCGATAAACCTGCCTGGTGGAAGGTTTATGAGCTGCCACTAAAATGGCCTTGACCGGTGATGAGATATCGGGAGTCCTAATTAAGGATGGAACTGGAGCAGCCAAGCTGTCAACTTCAGGGTCCGCAGATTGGGAACTGACATTCCCAGAGGGTGAGAGATGAGATCCGAAATTGGATCCAGAATCCATGGTGGATTGATTTTGTGAGACCATACGAAGGGGAACCAAGGTTGTCGAGACCAGAATGGGGCAATGAGAATCATTCTGCTCCCCAAACTGTTGGCTTTCTGCAGAAGCCTCTGCATCAGAGGAAGTGGAGGGTAGGCATAAAGGAGACCGGGAGGCCAAGCATGCACCAGAGCATCTCTCGGGAACTCCCCTGGTGGGGGAAGCAGAGCGAAGAAATTGTCGATTCGTTTGAGGGAGAGGCAAAAGATCGCAACAGGGTTGCCCCAAACGGCAAAAATCTTCTTCGCTACTTGAGGATTGAGAGACCACTCGTGTGGAGAAAGGATGGTGCGACTGAGCTTGTCCGCAAGGATGTTGGACTTTCCCGGAATGTGCGTTGCTACCAGAAAGCGTTTGGTGGAAATTGCCCATTCCCAGACTCTCATGGCCTCTCGACAAAGGGGTAAGACCTGGTTCCTCCTGTTTGTTGATATACCAGACTACCGACATGTTGTCTGTCTGAATCGCAATAGTCCCTGAAGGAAGAACGTGGTGAAGTGCTTGCAACGCTAGGAGCACCGCCCTCATTTCCAGGACATTGATATGCAATGACGTCTCTGTGGGATTCCACGTGCCTTGGACAATCTTTCCCGCAGAATGCCCCCCCCACCCGAGGCAAGAAGCGTCCGTGGTTACTGTGGCTCGGGGAAATGCAGCGCAAAAAGGTCTCCCTGCCAGGGGCTCCGGAGAAAGAAGCCACCAAAGAAGGGAGTCCCTGCACGCTCTGCTGACCGCAATCGGAGCGTTTAGAGAAGAACAAAGAGGGGACCACTGAACTTGAAGGGTCCATTGAAGAACCCGCATGCGTAAACGGGCATGAATGAGAAGCGGAATAGCTGCCGCCATAGAACCTAGGGCCCTCAGGACCGAAGCTGCAGTTGGAGATGGTTGCAGGATCGCTGTCACATGACACTTCAGGCTGGCAATACGGTCTGGGGTGAGGAAGGCTCGCATTGATCTGGTGTTTAGTCTTCCTCCTATGAAATCTATAACTTGTGTGGGGTTCAGAAAAGATTTCTCCCAGTTGATCGTGATGCCCAGCCTTGGTGCTAGTTGAAGAAAGTAATCCCTGGCTGAGCACAGAAGATGCCTTGATGATGCCGTCAGGAGCCAGTCGTCCAGGTACGGAAAGACCTGTAATCCCTGGAGCCTCAGGTGGGCCGCTACCACCGCTAGCACCTTGGTAAACACCCTGGGGGCTGAGGTGAGACCAAAGGACCCTGAACTGATAATGACTGGCTCCCAGCCGGAAGCGAAGAAACCTCCTGGATCGTCTGTCCATCCGAATGTGGTAGTACGCGTCCTTAAGGTCTATGGAGCACATCCAGTCATTCTCCCTTAAGAGGGAAAGTATAGACTGCAGGGTGACCATCTGGAACGTTTGCTTGGTTACTGACAGGTTCAGCTGGGAAAGGTCTAAGATTGGTCTTAAGTCCCCCGTCTTCTTTGGCACCAAAAAGAACCTGGAGTAAAACCCTAATCCGGTTTGATCTCGGGGGACGCGCTGGATGGCTCTTTTTTCTAGCAGCTGTTCGATTTCGATAGCTGCCGCCTCCCTTTGGTCGGGTGGAACATCTGGGAGGCTGCGAGATTTGGGAACCTTGAATAGGGGAATTGAATATCCTCTGGATATGACTCGAAGCACCCAACTGTCTGTTGTTATGGACTCCCAAGAAGTCAGGTGCCTCGAAAACCGCCCCCCGACTGCCTCCAGAGACGGACAGCCGGGCAACCCTTCAGGGCTGCTGCGTGGGTCTATCAGAGAAAGGTTCTCTGGACCCAAAGTTGCCCCCCTGCCTCTAGCACGACGACCTCCCCGTCCTCCTCTGCCACGGAAGGACTGGTTGTCCGGAGCAGGTTGGGACTGCTGCGACTTCCGGAACCACATCTTCTTCTGTCCCTTTTGGTTCTTAGAGAAGGACCTCTGGGGAGCTGAGAAGTGGACTCCGATGGCAGACAGCGTCTTCCCGTCCTTTTCGCTCTGGACTAATGTCTCGCGAACAGTCTTGCCAAACAAGGCAGAACCATCGAAGGGGGCATTCGCGAAGGTCGCCTTGAAGGGCTCTGCAAAATCACAATGGCAGAGCCAGGCCTGTCGCCTCATGACTAGGCCTGCTCCGCTGGCTCTAGCGGCTCCCTCAGTAGCATGGGAAAGTAGCCGCATAGATGTATTGGAAACTGATCTGAGAGTGGCCATTCGGGTGGAGTAAACCTGTTTATCCTCACTCGAGATGGACTCCGGGGGAGATGCAGCGTATTCTTTAATCAGATCCCGCTGCATCTTAATGACATGTGCCATGTAGTTCAGCGCCCTCAAGGAGAAGGTTGCTGAACTAAAAACTCGCTTCCCAATGCGATCCATCGAACGGGACTCCTTGCCCGGAGGATGCATGGAGGGACTCTCCTGGGCCAATTCCCTCTTCGTGGCTGCAGCCATCATCATGGCATCTACTGGGGGACCCTTACTCCAGTGGGTGCGGTCCGACGGAGGGGAAAGAATGCGGTCCGGGCGCTTAGGGATAGGCTCAATGGTGTCCGGATCCTTCCACGCCCTGATGGAAATAAGATCCACCAGGGGGTCAGCAGGAGGGGACACCCAAGAGGTAGAAGGGCCCGCCTCGAATGCCTCCAAGAACACAGACTCGTCCGAAGAAGCCTTGGGGGCAGACCACCCCTGATCCTTAACATCTCCATGATGTCTCCAAATGAGACGTCCTCAGGGGTGACCTAGGGAGCCTTCCCCTTCATCCAAGTCTGTGTCTTCAGTGACGGACTCAGGGGAGTCCTTGTGCCTCCTCTTGCACTTACGCTTCCGAGGTACTTCATCGGGGGGGCTGTCCGAGGAGTACTCTTCAGCAGTTGGATGTTCCAAGGGAACCACTTGGGACATCGAGGCGGGCTGTCCCTGGGACTGGCTGGTGGGGGCCTGGCCCAACTGCAATGGAGTGCGGGATGGAGCCGTGGCAGGGACCGGGGGTCCGGATGTCCTCGACAGTGCCCTTTCCACTACGTCGAAAGCCGAGGGGGAGACAGCTTCTCTAAGCCCCGAGAGCCGACCCCCACTTGGATCCGACGCACGGATCGGAGTCGGAGCCAAAACAGTCGGATCCGAGAGGCCGGTGTGCTCCGACCTGGACGGAGCCGAAGTCACACCAGCTCCCTCGGATCCGAGGCTCGGCCCTCGGCTCCGAGAGGTCGGGTCCGGCACCAAGCACTCAAGGGATGGGACGGATCCGAGGTGCGCCGACCCATCGGATCCGACCCACCCCCGGATCCAAATCTGCCCGGCGCCGACAGCTCCGAACCCGTGGTATGGGTCGGAGAAGGAGCCAAGGGGCGAAAAAGGGGTCAAGCCCTCCCGGATGGGGGGGGGCTAGGAGCACTCCCATTTGCATTTGGGCCTGGATGAATTTCCTCATCATCCAGTCCATATCAGCTTCACTCATAGAAAATGTTGACCTAGTGGAGGCCACCGAAGCGGACCTAGAGAGCCGCCTCGGAGACCTCCTGGAAGGGCTAGCCTCCTCCTCCTCGGGTCCAGGAGAGAACCGAGGGGAGTGGAGCCGAGGAGGAGGAAAGCTAGAAGGCACAGGGGAGGCCCGCTTAGATGGAGGAGCCGAACTGGAAGTTTCGGCTCTTCGCTTGTGGTGCCTCTCCCTGTGCCTCTCCTTCTGTCTTTCCCTAGAGGATTCCTTCCCCTCCGGCAACTTAGAGGGAGGTCGAGTCCCAGCCGGAGGGAGAACTCACAGCAACAGGTTGCTGAGTGGAAGGGCAGAGGCGAGCGGTATCTGGAGGTAAAGACCTGCCAGCACCAACCGACCTCCGCTCCCTCAAAGCCGGGGTTGAACCCTGCACAAATGGTACAACCAGATGACAGGTGTTCAACCCCAAGATGACGCACCGAGTGTGGCCATCCGCTGGGGACAGCTTATGGCCACACTCGGTACATTTCGAGAACACAGCCTTATGGGCTTCAGACATCGCAACCCTAAGGTCTAACACAAAACACACACAAACAAACTACGCAAAACCCGAGAAAATTAAATAAAAGAGAGAGGAAAGCCTAAACACACTCAACACTAACTAAATCAATAAAGAAAATAAAGATTTTTAAAACTTTTTTAGTCAAAAAAATAGTTCTTATCTTCACCAACGCCAGGAGCTCTGGAATTCCGTAGCTACTTGAAAAGCGGCAAACGAAATCTGAGGTCAGTCAGGGCTTGGCAAGGGGTTATGGGTAAGAGGGAGGAGCTAGGAGCTCGGAGCTTAAGCTTTTGAATTGCCGGCTCGGATCCGAGGTCGGATCCGATACCCACAGGTTGCAGACGAATGAAGTCTGCCTACTTCAGATCTAAAGTTACAACTCCAAGAGGTACAAGAAATAGAAAAGAAGGTAGAGTAAATATAAATAAAAATAAAGTCAGAATGCTTATTGTGAACAGTTTGGATTCCGGGAGAATAAAAGAAATAATAACTGAAAATTGTTTGGGGGGGGGTCAAACTGACACTATAGGGCATAAGCCTCTCTTTATCCAAAAAAGAGGGAAAAGTTTCAAAAACTTCTTTCAAACTAAGTTGACTAAAGTCCGGTCAGACAAAAATGGAATGGTTAAGTGTTACAACTGCAAGATGTGTAACTATCTGTTCACAGAAAAAAACAGAATGCACTTTGAATAATGTTAAAATAACTGTCAATGTTTTTTTTTTCACAGATCTAAGTATGTAATTATGTCACTTTTTGTTTAGAATGTAAATCTTTCTATGTAGGAAGAACTACAAGAGAATTATACAAAAGAATATATAGGGGGGAGGTTGGCATAATGGTTAAGGTGTTTACCTTACAGACACAAGGTGCAGGGTTTGAGTCTCACTGGGGGTAATTGGTTAGGCCTAAATGGCCCACAAGGGCAGTTAGCCTAGCACTAAAACTATGAACCTAAACTATGAACTAAATATGTAGTTTCTATTGGGGATGAAAGTAATGCCCTGAGGAAGCATTATAAACATGGTTCATGCAAAGTTAAGTGTAAATTCCTTGTAATGGACAGCTTAAGAAATGTGGAAAATTCATTTATTCCAGAAGATGACTTAGGGTGGCTGGAATATAGTTGGCAGGTTAGACTCCATGCTTGCTAGCCCTCTGGTCTGAACAATAGAGAAGATTTTATTATGTATTTAAAACGCAAATGGTCAAAACACTAAGTATGTGATCATATGATTTTGAAGTATTTAAATGTGTGTTTTTGAATGTTAACTTCCAGTCTGAAGAAGTCTTATTACGGATGAAAGCGCTTACTGGAATTAATTACTGTGGAATTGTCCTTGGATTTTATTAAAAAGTTTGATTTCACTTGGTTTTGTTTTTTGGTTTCAAAAGAACTGTCTTCCAAAAACAATGTTGCATGGAAACTGAAACAGCAGGCTCAAGAGGAGCCAGAGTCAATTTTTTCAGAACAAAATTAAGATCCCAGGGAGGAGTAATAGGCTTCCTGGGAGGTCTACAATTAAGGATGCCTTTAAGAAATTGATTAGCCGCAAATCGAGAGGCTAATGGGGGTGTTAAAGGTAGACAAGTAGAAAGAACTGATAAGTGGGCCTTAATAGAAGAATAGGCCAAACCAGCATTGAGCAACTTGCACAAATAAGAGAGAACCAAAGGAACATCCACAGAAAGTGGGTCCAGGCCACAAGAAAGACACCAAATAGAAAACATCTTCCATTTAGACAAGTAGGATTTCCTAGTAGTAGGTTTCCTGGCCTCCTGCAGGACCTGCAGCACGTCCTCAGAAAAAAAGATGTCTATGAGGGATCAAAACGCTATCACCCACAGTGTCAGCTGAAGTGTGGAAGGGGGGGATGGATAAGAGACCCTTTTGTCTTGTGTGAGGAGATCCACCCTGTGAGGTAACTTGTGATGATTGCCTTTGTCAAGATGCAGAAGTAGAGGGAACCAGTGCTGTCGCGGCCAAAAGGGAGTCACCAACAAGATTTTGGAAGCATCCTGTTGAATCCTGAACAGGACTCTCAGAATGAGAGGAAGGGGAGGGAATGCAAAAAGAAACATCCCCTTCCAAGAAAATGAGAGGGCGTCCACCTTCTATATCAGAGGACCTGGCACTCTTGCACAAAACAGAGGAAGTTGTCTCTTCAGACGGGAGGCAAGAGATCTACTTGAGGAGTACCCCACTGGTGAACAATGTCCAGAAACACATCCCTGTAAAACATCCATTCGTGGGATTGAATGAAGGACCTGCTCAGATTGTCTGCCACAATGTTCTGATCAGAAGGCATATAAACTGCCTGAAGAGTCACTTGATAGCCAGATCCCATAGCAGAAGTGCCAGCCGTCAAAGATGATAAGATCTTCTACCCCATTTGTTAATATACCACATGACCGTGGTATTGTCTGTGAACACCTTGAGAAGACCCGGAGAGAAGGATGAAAGGCCTGAAGAGCCAGCATAAGAGTTCTCATCTCTTTGATGTTGATGTGTTCCATCTGCTCACAAAGCGACCGCACTCCCTGCACCCTCTGGGAGCCAAACGTTGCTCTCCATCCCACATCTGCAGCATCTGGGAACAGGAGCTTGAAAAGGGAGCCCTGGATTCAGAGACAGCTGCTGAATCCACCACAGAAGTTTCTTCTTGAGACATGGAAGAGGGACTGGAAAGTCTAGAGGATGCACATGCTGAAGCTACACCAACTTCAGAAACCACTGGAATTTCCTCATGTGGAGTTTGGCCAGAGGGAGCATCAGAATGGTGGAAGCATGAACCCCAGAGTTCTCAGAAATTCCCTGGCTGAAATGGAGGCCAGAGGAAGAAGAGTTTGAAAGAAAGAAATGGGAGTTAAGGCCTTTGGAGGAGGTAGGGATGCAGTTATTGGCACCGTTTGAATCCTGCAACCCAGAAAGACATGATTCTGAGAAGGAGTCAGGGAAGACTTTTTGAAGATTACTGTGAACTCCAGGCTCTGAAGAAGAGAAATGGTGAAACAAAGATTTTGCAAAAGGACCTCTGGAGAGGATGCCTGAATCAGCAGGTCAGCCAAATAAAGAAAGATTTGGATCCCTTGAAGCCTGCAAAAAGCAATCATAGGAGTGAGGCATTTGGTGAATACCCTTGGGGCAGAAGAAAGGCCAAAGGGCAAAGCACAGAACTGAAAATGCCAGGAAGCAACAGAGAAATGCAAAATTCTCCTGAAATGAGGATGGATCAGAATATGGAGATAAGCATCCCCGAGATCCAGAGACATCAAAAAGGCCTGAGGGAGCAAGAGAGGAAAAAGGGACTGAAGGGACAACATCCAAAAGGAAGGCACCTACAGAAAGTATTTACCTGAGAAAGATCTAGAATAGGTCTTCAAGCACCTTCATTTCTGGGCACTACAAATATTCTTGAATAAACCCTTTCCCCCTTTGGGACACAGCCACCTCTTGAATAGTACCCTGAGACAAGAGGTTTCAGAGAACCTCTGGGAAAAAGGAAGTTGTTCCCAAGGAGGCTGAGAAATGCCCATAAAAGGAGGGCAGAAAATCCAGACCATGAAGTACCCCCACCAAATGATTGACAGAACCCAAGAATCATGGGTGATTCAAAGCCAAACAGGAAGAGAAAGGTGAAGAGAAAGAGGAATGTGGTTGGGAACAGGTGGATAGTCAGATGGCATCTGGTTTGCCAGGAAAAGTGGGCTTATAAATCCCAGCAGTCTGAATGGCCTTAGCATGAGGGGTGCGTTTACCATCATTTTTACCTTTAGAGGGAGGGTAAGATTGCCTACGAAAAAAGGCTGGCTTAAAAGTGTAGTTTTGCTGAAATTTAGGCACAGGAGAAACAAAGACATGTGAAACTCCTGTAAAAGCTTTCCCTTCTCCTGAAGAGACTTAAATAAACTAGCCGCTTCCCCAAACAAAAAATTATTATCTAGAGGAGTATCCCTCAACTTAGCCTTAATATCACTGGGTAAAGTTTGAAGCTGAAGCCAATACCACCCTCCTCAGAAGTGAACCAAATGCAGAAGCCCTAGAAGGGGCATCTGCTGCATCATAACTACATCTGATAGAATGATGAACTACTTGAGAGGAAGTCCCTAGCAAGGAAAGAGCTGAAGATTTAATCTCAGAGTCTGGAGGATTAGAAAGAAGCTGACAAACCTGAGAAAGAAGAGCCAACACATACCTAGAGAAATGAGTCTGATAATTAATGGTCCTAAAACTAGTGTAGCCAAAGTGTAAACCTCCTTAATTAGCCTATCCAAGGTTCTACTGTCCTTGTCAGAAGGTATTAACTTGGACAAAGGAAGCAAATGAGATGGCTTATCAGAGGCTACAGACACCACAGAGGGGTCAGCAGCAGGACATTTCAACAAAAAGGAACAATCCTCATACACCCTTATAAGACTTCTTGGGAGCAGGAGGCAGAGAATCTGGTGCTTTAGAAGCATTGGAAAAATCCAATAAAGCAGGCAAGGCGGGAGGAATGGCCATAGGTTTAGGAGATTCCATCTGCAGTAACTCATAGTACCTCTTATGGATATCCGAAACCTGGGCACAATCCCACTTAAAAAAATTACATCATGCTAGAGATCGTGTCCCCAAAGGAAAATTTCTTCAGAAGGATTATCCAGAGTATAAGAGTCCTCCTTCCTCAGACCTATAGTCTAAAGGAGAAGGAATCTGGGCAGAATAAGCAAAGGATTCATCATCAGAATCCACCTCAGAAGAATTCAATTCTCTGGGCCATTTAGGGGAAGAGGAGGACCAAAACCCCCTTCAGGAGGCCTCAACGACAGTAAAGTATTAAATACCCCTGAGTAAAGGCCTGCCAATCACTTTGTGGATCCCTAGGAGCAGAAAAAATGCAATTAGGTTTCCGTTTCTTTTTTAAGGGGATGTCTGTCCTTGAAACCCGAAAAGGCCCTGACTCAGGATGTCATTCCACAACTGTAGTAGGAATTTATTCCCTAAAGAGAAACTACAGAACCCCTTTAGACCCTTCAGAAGCAATCAACGTGGTTCCCTCTGAACACTCAAAACTGACGTCTGCAAAGCCTCGGACGTGCTTCCCGCCATATCCTCACTGACCTTTAACCCAGACATAGTAGAGGAATCTGACAATACAACCAGGTGAGTCTCTGGGTGTGTAATGTTGTCATAAGAAACTCCTGAGAGGCTGGACAGCGGAAGATTCTGGACTTACCTTATGCACCTTCTTCCCTGACAGCTGACCCTCGGGGCAGGAAGTTCCATCCATAGCATTTGCAGCAAGAAGCATGATCGTGAGCAGCACTCAGGCAAAAAAAAAAAAAAAGACACTTATCATGGCGGTCTTTATGGGGAATCAGTCTCCCACACTGGCATTTACCCTTTCTGGATGACATTAACCCCCCCCCCCCAAACAGCAAAAACCCAACATGGTACTCATCTGCGACAGTGAGGACTTCAGCAAACAGGCATAATCACCAGAATGCCAACAAACAGAAAAAACGGACGGAGGTTACGTACCTCTCGACCATACCACTCAACCTCTCGCACAATAAACCTGAACAGAGCCAAATAATAGCGACAGATTTTAAATACTGCTCTTAGAAACTTAGAAAGTCAATAAGGTTGCTATTAGGTTTACATACCTCTCACCCCTAACAGATCAATTAAGCAGAATGTGCAATTTTTTTTTTTTTTTTTTTTTTTGGTAGTTATTGCCAATTGTCTTTTTACTGTAGTTTGGAGCTTTTCTCCCCGGATCTTGGCTACAAATAGACTTCTAGTCCAGTTGGACCTCCCAGGTAAACAAATGTCACATAAATAAATACATATTTTGTACTTTATTGTCTTTTATTAAGCACATGCGATGGCAGGTCTGTGGAAAATTGTCTTGCATGAAACCCGTCCTTGGTGCAAAAAAGATTGGAGACCACTGCTGCACAGCACTCAGTCCAAATATTTTCAGAACAAGAATTGTACCTGCATTACTGCACTTAAGTCAAACATATTCAGAATGGGCACAGGACTCTTGTCATGGGTGTATCTAGTCTCCACTCCAGTCTGTGATTTTCACAGATAAAATTTCAGGGTGCAGTTAAGGTTTGGAGAGTATCTAGTTCAGGGATGTGAGAGCTGCATCTGTATTATTTGCAAAGTTGTTGTCTTGGTCTCAAGTGAATAATCTTTCTGGTGTGAGATGGAGTGGTTTAACGTTGACAGTGAAGCAGCTGAGACAAAAAACAGCAACTGAGTCAAAAAGGTCATGTTTCCCTGCTTGAAAAAAATGTTAAAAAGGAAGCAGCAACAAAAAATTGATTTACTGAAGTAGCTTGGATTTCATAAATGAGGGTAGAGGGAATCGGGAGACTGGCAGACAAATATCTGCAATGGCAATATTACTGCAGGCCTTGTAACAGTTTGTGGTGACGTGAGAAGCTGAACCATACCACAAAGCTTTCAATATTCTAATTTCTCTACATCTGTCATCAACTCTATGGCAAAAACTTTGGTTAGTGAATTAAAGGGGGAGATCACACATACAACCAGTCAAAATTAGGTACCTTCACGGAGTTAGAGTACAGCTTAGCATTATGAAAGATCTCAGAGTAAAGCCACTGCTCTTTCAGGTTGACAGAAGTCAGGTGATGTGGTTTGGCCACCTGGTGTGGATGCCCCCATACATCTCTTGCTGGAATTGTACCAGGCATGGCACACTGGGAAGAGGCCATAGAACACAGAGAAAATAATCTAGCAGCGTGACAGACAATGTCAGGGGATCATTCAGAATGGCTACTGCTTTCTTCAGGGAGGTATGGTCTGCATTCCTCAGCTTGCTACCAGTATGACCTTTCATCAAGACAAATTATTTAGAAAATAAATGGATGGACAAGGGAGGCTGTGCAATGAACAATAATAAAATCAGTGTGTGGTATACACCAACAAAACACACAAAGTCAAGTTGAAGACTTTTTTTTACTACATATTTGTTGGTCAGGTAAGCCTAATGGACACAGCTGTGTCTGTTTTTCAGGGGATGTGAAATCAAAAACAATGGTTGAACTCAAGAATGCAAGAGACGGAAATAAATCAATTCTAATGGGCTATAGGAGGAAGGACATTGATTAAGCAATAATTGCATCACTCCCATCTGACAGAAACTAATGGTCTTAATATGAGCAAAAACATTCTTACCCACTGGCAAACAATTTTGTTTATAGAGTAGAAACAGTCACTTGGGCTTGGGATAAGCAAGTGATCCACTAACGATTTAGCTAGATTACAGTTTGACCAATTAAAACATTTATATAGCACCTCTAAGAAATAAAGGGTAGGGTACAGTGATTCAGTCTTCATTTCCCTGAATTAGCAAGGAAAAACATTGTTACACTTTATGCCTCACATTTAACTATTTTACCCAGAGATTGGCAACAGTCAACATATCAAATGACATGCTACTTGTTAAATAAACTGCGGTACTAATACTGTGACACAAAGAAGCAGAAGTGAAACTGTGCAGCAGAAGTAAACTGAGCATCATAAGTCAGAAAGTTCTGTGCCAGAATTTGATGAAATTGCAGTTCCCAACAGAGCAGTTAATGAACAGAACTATCTAATACAACGGCAGGGAAGACTGTGAAGTGCAATGTAGCAAACTTGCCTTTTTACATACCTAATATACTGAAATGGACTTCATGACCTGTCCTTTTACTTTTCAATGGTTAGATCTGTGCTTTTCACAAATCTATACCAGTTTGTTTGTATGAATCCACGCCTCCACACTTCCAGGTATGCCTTTTTTTAACCAGCAAAACTAAATGTCAGACTGGTCAATAACATTCACCAGACTTTTCTTTAAAAAACTGTGGCAGATGTGTTCATTCAGTCATACTGCAAGCAGCTTCAGTAAATTACTGCCTGCTTTTCTGTGTGTTTAAAGGAACTAACCCTATGTAAAGCTAAATTGGTTGAATTTAAAGGGCATGTCTACCAGCATAGTGTTCCTGTCTCATCCACTTCTTTCTAAAACTGTCACAAAGACAAAAAGAAAAAGGAGAATAAGCTGGCTATTATGTCTTAAAGACCAGTGTCAGCTACCAACATGCCAACACCAAGGACACCTTAATGTGTTGATTTGTGGCAGTAAGTGAAGACTACCTAAACTGTTGATCACATAATACAGTGCTTCCTGCAAAAGAAATAACCTGCTGGTTAACACACAAGCAAAAATAAAGAAGCGATTCCAAGCCACTGTTTAGTGGGGAACTAGGCATATTCCTGCTTTGTCAATGTTCAGACCACCGAAAGGAATCATATGCAGAAGCTACATTGACTAATACAGTGATCTGTCATTAGATATGATCTGCAACCTTTACATCTAAATGTGTTGCTGATGTCACACTCATTTGTTACTAATATTTACCATCTTGTACAATTTAGAATTACTTACTTGCACTCCCCAAATATATCGGGTCTCATTTAGAGATAAGAAGGACAACAGATCAGTCAATCTTCACTTGTTACAATGTAGCTTTTCCTCATTCCAATACAATTTCTGAGAACAGCAATTTTATTCAAGTCTTTAATATCATTTTCCAGAATATGATGTGAGCAATGAGTACAATTTTGGAGACTGAGGTAGTTTCAGAGAACCAAGTTCAGTATAATGGGCTTCAGAATGTCAGTGTTCAAAACGCCAAAACATTAGTACTCAAACAAGTGAAGCTACTTAATGCAACCACTTTTCCACAGTGTTGTTACCAAAAATTTCTATCCTTTGTAGCTATACTCCTTAATTAATGGAGAGGCCAATTGTATCATATCCACTAAAATACTCATAATCAACTGTCACAGAAAACACAATAGCTATAGACTACCAATAGCCAGAAAGATATACCCTAGACCATAAATGCACCCGGTTTTGCATATGGCTTGTTTTAACCCATAAGCAAAACTTAAGTATCCAACAAGATCATAATATGGAACTCCATCGATCCATCCATCCACAACCCTTTTTTCCCCATTTTTGCACATGGGGTTGGGGTATCCCTTCAACAGTGACAATCTACAGCTTTTAGAAAATATATCCTGAAAAAAATTAGAATCAAAACAGTATCGATTGAAGGAGGGTAAAGTAATTAAAGAAGGAATGGCTAAGGCACTAGAATTAGTCATTGCAGCTAACCTGCTGTCTGTCTGGAACTTGCATTTATAGTGAAGGCATTAAATACAGTAAATGATGGTTAGAGATACTAGTCAGTCACATAAAATTCAGTAATAATGCATTACACATACCTACAAGCATACGACTGGCAAATTTTTAAAGATCATCCAGCACATCAGTTATTATTACAGAAGGTACAGCTAGTTTTCATTTGTACAAGTATTTTATAAATAAGCACCCATGGAAAATTATATGGAGTTAACTAGGGGATAAAATATGTTAAAAACATCCAGCACAACTACAGTGTGACAATGGTCTTATTTGAAACAGCACTGTTGATTCAAACAAATTTAAATCACACCCCTTACTTTTCATAGTTCATATCACTGTTTACATAATTCTTTTTCTTTCGGCTTTTCCCGGTTAGAGGTCGCCACAGCGGAACTCCGGTCAGCTAATGATTGGCAGTCGATTTTTATGGTGTCGAGGTGCCAGCCCGACGCCCAACCTTCAACAAAGGCACGCCCATTCACGCATGTCTTTCAAACACCACTCGACCGCGGGGAGGACATGCAGACTCAACACAGTAGGCGCTCTAGCCAAGAATCGAACGGGAGAACCTCTTGCTGTGAGGCGACAATGCTACCGCTGCACCACCGCGGCTTCATCCCACTGCTTATATAATTGCTTCATATTAAACTTGACAACTGATGCTGCTGTTCAAAATCATGAATAAATTCTTGCTAGAAATCTGGACAAAGCCAAAAATAATCAGCGAGCAAAGGCCCAAAAGCACAGGGGCAAATTTTAAATATTGCTGTTATAGGTGTAGATAGTTGCTAGCATAAAATGTTTGGTGTTACCATGCATTTTTTCTGAAGGATAAGAAGTCTGAAACTTACCATTATTTAGTGAATTCAATAACTGCCAATTTTCCAGACAAGCAGAAATTTTATGAGGAGCAGGCCTAAAATATAAGACAAAAATCTGGACAGCTGAGAGGCATGCTTTGCTCAAAGATTCCAATGGGGACACAGTAAAACAAGCTTTTGAATGCATCTCCAATGGAATCTTTCCAGCAGAATATTTTTTGGTATTACTATTTTAAGTGTAAACTCTAAGGTGTATTCTTGCTTTGTTAGTTTTGACTAACTGGTGGCAGCATACCTTAAAGCTTTAGGGGGGGGGGGCTACTGGTGCTATAGAATTGTGCTTGTACACAAAACAATACTAGTCAAGTTTTAATTACTGTTTGTAAGGCTGCACTGCACGGTACTACTCTTGATCTGAGATTGGTGAAATCCTGGGTAGCCACTAAATAGAACTCTAACCTATAGCTGGGCTGTGTTGAGTTTGTTTGGGATTTGTAGGTCTTTGCTCTTACCAAAGGCAACAGTGCACATGAACTGTACACCCTTAAGGCAAAGTGCCCTTTGTGTTTTAATGGGTACCACTGTGGTAGTCACACTGCAAACTTGACAAATACTATGCACATTCAGATATGTACATTAGTGCAGGAGTTAGAACCTGCAGCCCTAAGCCATTACATATTAATTGCTGTAAGATATCACATTTAATCACATATTATTTAGTAGACCTCACATTTAATCACATATTATTTAGTAGACCTTGGCTGAATCTTTTAATTAGGACTGTAAAACAATATTGGTTACCAAGACGTATGGGTAACCTTGCCACAAGGTAAATATGCAGCAGTGTATCGAGCACATCAGTTATTTTTTTAAGTCACAGTAGTTGGAAGCTGGCAGAAATAAGTTCTGTGGAGGTAAAAAATAAATAAATAAATAAGAGGGGGATTTTGTTTGCTGGTATGTCCTAGGAGGACATAGTAGCAGCCATGTGTGTAACTGAAATGCAGTCCACTGAAACTAGAGACAGCCAGGGAGTGGCTGTGTGTACACTGCATGCAACAAAGTAACTCAGTCTATTCCCAGATTATCTCAAAATCTATCTGGAATTAAAGAGACTGGAGCTGCAGACAAAACACCTAAATGTCAAGGCAACTGACATAATACAGCAGCTTGATGCACACAAGAGGGAGGACTGAGAAGCTGAAAAAGACAGAAGCAGCAACAGCATAAAAAGGAGAGGATGATGCTTCAAATTCATGAGAATAATGGGGGAAAATGAACCCTAAATGACAAGGTCCTTACCAAATTATTTCCTCACTATAAAAAGGGGGACTTTGATGGTTTTACTTAGGCATTTGAAAGGGTAGGTAATAAACACCAAATTGACCTGGACAATGGGGAATGTTTGTAATTCCACTGCTCAGTGGTAAGGCAATACAGTGTGTATCAAAAATTAATTATGTGGACTGCCTGAATTATGATACAGCAGCACAGTTTTAAATGTTTTCAACTGACAATTGAATCACATAGAAATTAACAGAGCACAGAAGACAGATGACATCATGAATATACATATGGCAGAAATAATAATGTAAAGGGTAACCAGCATCATGCATGGGCATTAGGGAACCTATGAGGGTCAGTATAAATATTCCCAGCAGGCTGTATATGGAAAAGGGGCAAACACTGACTCAAATACATGAACAAGGTGTTGATGCAAAATTCTCCCAGTGAAACCAGATGGAGCATGTAAGGTCAAAATATCCACAGGAACAGGTAGGAGAATAAAGGCCTCATGACTTAGCCAGGGAAAAGTAACGTAGGCTGTCTTGAATCTGCAAATACTTCAGATTATCATAAGGGACTGTACCATACTGTGGAACAGCGTAAAGAAACCATTGCCAAGAGGGATGTTGTATCAAATGTAAATATCACCAAGTCTGCAGTCACTGGAGAGAGACATTATCTTCATGAGCAATCCACACTGGTGATGACCAAGGGAGGGACACTTTTGAGGTGTTACTGGCAAAGGTTCATTTGGAATGGGAAGTGGTCAGGAACAGAAGCATAGAGAACTGCATTATGGTAACCCAGCAGCTGTTTTAATATGCAATGACTTTGATAACAGAGTATCCTGTGTACATGTTATATGCAGACAGGTTTGGACCCAGTCACATGGGAAGGATAGTAAGGATGAGACCCAGCCAGTATCCATACCGCTAACAGTGGCTTGTAATGTAGGTACCTCAGAAAAACAGTGATGAGGTAGTGATAAGGCCAAGCAGATCCCATGGCTTGCAAAAGATAGTGGACATGTTCTGAAAGGAGTTACTCTGAAGTAAGAAATTGTTGATAGTCAGTTTAAATCAGAACCACAGTTATCAAAAATGCCGGACTTCTATTAAAAGAATAATTTATTTTACATTTGTTTACTGGGAAAGTCCAACTTGGAACAAAGCCGATTTTCAGCAGAGGCCCAGGGAGAAACACTCCAGATGCAGGTCTTTGTAATTGAAGAGAGTCACAAAGAGAGAGTTAAGGCAGACACAGGTTTCAGACACCAATTTACAAAATATGATGTGGTACCCAGGAGATACCCAGGGACACTCATAATATTCAAAGTCAGAGGCAGTATACAAATTGAAAAAGGGAGAGAGGCTTGTTCAGAAAGTGAACTCCTAAAGAGGGACTGGAAGGAGAAATGATGCACCAGTTGGTATTCACAAGGGCCTGTCATCACACATTTGTTTATTTGTCTTTGTTTACCGGAAAAGTCTGACTGGGTAATGCCCATTTTCAATAGAGGCATAGAGAGAAAAGCTCCATTGGCTTACATAGCGTTATACTAAGTTCCAGTTAAATACAGAGTTGCTACATTTCTATTTAAATTTACACACAAACAATAGTTACATTTATATATTCTAAGATTTTACAGAGGTGGAAGTTACTAAAGAGAAAGCCCATGTGCAACTTAGTGGATTGTACAGGCAGCAGTTATATTTTGTCATTTTGTCATTGCAGTGAGAGGTTGAGTGTATTCTGTTTAAGGAGAGTACTTGGGAGAGTATTGTACATTGAAAACACAAATTCTCAACCTTGAGATGAGCATGTGCAGGACCAGGATTCGTTAAGCTGTGGTTTTAAACAACCGAGTTTGTCAGAGAGTTTTATTTGTGAGGGGATGCTATTCCAGAATTTAGCAATGTACTGGGAGTACAGTGAGTCTCCTGCAACATTATTTGACTTATTTGTAAATAACAAGAAACTGTTACTAAAGCGAAGGTCCCTTGCTGGACAAGTAGGTGAGTAATAAGCTATGCAGTGCAGGGCATTTTTCTGGATGATGAGTTTGTATTTTGTAGTTAGTTATGATTACGTTGGGTAGTTGTGTTGTTCAAACCAGTTCAATTGCTTTATGTTGTGACAGTGGTGGGTCCTATGAGGGAAACTGGTAGTAAATTTAGCTATGACAATGGTGGGTTCTATAAGGGAAATTGGTGGAAAATTTAGCTATTTTAGTGTAGCAGGAGCAACTTCCGCGGTGGTGCAGTGGTAGCGTTGTTGCGTCACAGCAAGAGGTTCTCCTGTTCGATTCTCGGCTGGAGTGCGAGGAGTGCCTTCTGTGTGGAGTCTGTACGTCCTCCCCGTGGTTGGGTGGGCATTCGAAAGACATGTGTAAATGGGTGTGCCTTCGTTGAAGGTTGAACGTAGAGCTGGCACCTCGGCGTTCTTGAAAATCAACTGCCAATCATTAGCGGACCGGAGTTCCGCTGTGGCGACCCCTAACTGGGAAAAGCCGAAAGACAACAACAACAAGGAGCAAGTTTCTTTAAGTATCATTCAAGTTTGTTAGAATAGGAGCAGCACATAAGAGAGCTGGCAATAAGAAGGGGGTGGCTAGAGTTTCTTGCAATATCTGTTAAGGAATCCATTGATCCCATACAGGGAGACTAATTTTGGGTGAGTTGAATTAATTGTGTTCAGTATATACTGGTCATATAGGTTCATAGGTAGGTACTAGGCTATCTGCCAGAGGGCATTTATAAGCCTAGCCAGAGTGTGTCGGCTTTCGCCCCCCATTGATTAATTAACTGAGCCTCTGTCAAGCCGAGCCAATGAAGTGTTCCCAGGGGTGTATTTTCTGTTACCCATCCACTCGTCAAGGCTTCTCTTGAAGAGTGTTAGTGAGGGGCTCTGCCTAATGTATTTAGGGATTTTGTTCCAAAGCATGGGGAGTCTCTGTGACAAGAATCTATCACTCCAGCCTGTTCTATTTATTGTTGTGGTGAGGTTTAGCTCACTAGAGCATGTGGCTCGCAGTGACTTGGATTTCTTAAGGTGGAGCATGTCCATCAATTCCGAGTTGAACATGGCTTTGCAAGTTAGGCAGAGATCACCTGTGAGTAAGCGATATGCCACGGAGTACAGCCGGAGTTTTCTCAGTTGGGCTGCATAGGGCATATGTTTGAGGTCAGTAATCCTCTTGATGAGGTGCTTTTGTGGTCTTTCAAGCTGTTGGAAGTGTCTTGTGAGGTACATCCCAAATGGGGCATTGTACTCTATGATGGGTCTGATGAGTGACGAGTAGAGGGGCACTATAACCTCTTTATTTCTAGATGCAAATCTCTTAGTAATTAGATGGGCCACATGGAAGGATTTCCTAACTACTTTGGCAATATGATTGTCAAAGAAGAGATTACTATCTACCTAGGTCCCCAGATCTCTTATTACCTCTTCTGTATTAAGGGGGCTGCCACCTATGTGGTAATTCGTGGGTGTTTTGTTTTTCCTAAACGGGATGACTATGCATTTTTTGGCATTTAGCTTGAGGCCATGACTTTGACACCAGGTGTCTCAGTAAGGCCTTTTTGGAGGATGTCCGTGTCAGCCGGAGAGTCAATTATGGCTCCCAGTTTGCAGTCATCGGCGAACTTGGTTAGCCATAGTTTTCCTGTGTTTGCCTGTACTTCTGAGAAATATATGCCGAACAGTAGGGGTTCCAGAACCGAGCCTTGCTGGACACCACTTGTGACTGGTTTAGAGTCAGACCTGGAGCCCGTTATTCTTACCGTGTGAGTTCTGTCTGTAAGCCAGTTGGCAACCCATCTTGTGACGTAGGGGTTTATGTTCAGGCTGGTGAGTTTTTCTATAATACCCGAGTGAGGAATGGTGTCGAACGCCTTGGCGAGATCAAGGTAGGCTGTGTGAACCACCTTTCCCTCGTCTATGGCCTTGGTAAATGTCTCAAAGTCGATATTTGAGACTGTCATCTATTATAATGCCTAGAAGTTTACTAAGAGTTACAGACACTGGGAGTTAAGTTACAGTTACACATTAATACGTTACCTATTTCTAGCCATAGCCTACAATATTCCTTTTTCAAACCACATGAACATAAATATTACAAAAAGGAGGCTTGGGTAATTTTTTTTATTGGCTAGACATTTCAAAAGATACAAAAGGGTACTGCTGTGCTTGTGGGTAGTGAATACAGGATTTAATTTTAAGACATACAAAGTCAGGGTAGCCCAAGATGGAGGGAAATAATGGACAGTCAAAAGGGAAGTCTTGTCTATCAGAGTAAAGAGATGCCAAGGGAAATACCAAAAATGTGGTTAATCTTTCTACTGCAGAACATCTGAGCTTAACAATCTTGGTTTCATTTTGCTAATTACACCTTGTACTTTCTAATGCTTCTTCTTATTAACCGGTGACTCACTCAATTAAGGAAAACAGACCCAAAAAAGGAACTACAGACGAATTGGTCAAAAATGTAGATGCTCCTTGCATGATGTATAGGTCTTGCCTGGTGCATTCAAAGGTTCTGAGTCCTGGCATCACTGAAGCTTGAGGGTCCAATGACAGTTCACAATGGACATCAAAATGGAGGCAGTCATGAATCCAAAGCCCTGGAACATAGACTGAAAGAAGGGAGGCTCACTCCACAGAAAAGGAGCTTTGGAAAGAATATCCAAAAGCATTTCTAAAGGTAGAAATGCCTAGCACGTCTTTGTAACCAAGAAATAACTCATGAAAGTTAAGAGCTCAGCTGGTGTTAGCTGAGACATTGCAAAGCTGGCAGTAATTCCTAAAGACAGTAGTACAGCCAATTCTCCATGTGCCAGATAAAAGTCACTAGACTGTCAACTGTTAAAAAGCAAGAATTCCAAAAAATTAAAAAAAAAACTGTTCCTTATAGACAAAGGTGGGTGTCATTCAAAGGGTAGAGTCAGGATCCCATTTGAAAGCATGGGAATCTTCTTGACCAATCCCATATCTTTATGACAGCAGAGTCACAGAAATGTTACTGAAGTATAATCATACAAAAGGATGCTTTAGATAAAAAAAAAATGTATGGCTTGTCAAGACTAATGGACTATTTGCCAAAACTTGCAAAGCCTTTCAAGGTTATATGGCCTCAGAGCATCTCATATTAATTAAGGGCAATGCAAGGGGATTCACGCCTTGTATGACCCATGCTGGAGGCATATCCCATGTTAACCAGGGATAGTAAGTTAATTGATTTACATCAAAATTCAAATACAACAACACGGTCAAACTCTTCCTACCAAGAGAGCCCTAGGTTCCACATCTTATCTAGAAATTAAAAACATCTGACATAATGAGCAGTCTTGCAGCTCTTGTGGGATCACCTAGATAAGCTCCCCTCCCCAAGAAGCATCTGCATTTATTCTTGGATCTCATTTGACGGAAAAGGGAAAATAATTTTAAATGATAGCCAAGGCTACTGCATATCCTTTACCCATACATCAGAAGTAATAATACTGAACTTTTATCCAGGGTGGTTGAGATAGGTGTCTGTTCAGGGGCTATCTACGACCATCCTAAAAGTGTTGAGGACCTTGACAGGGGTTTGCAAATGAGACTACAAAGACCATCTTGCTACTTGGCCTATGAGGTATGCAAACATGGTCTCCACTAGTTATTTTATATACTTGAAAAATGCTGGGATGAAATTTCTCACCTTCACTATAAAGGATTTGTCCTTGTTTCTTCACTGAGTGGATGGCCTCATCAACCTCTGAATCAAATAGCAAGGGTCCCTTTAAGGGCAAGACTACAAAGGATACCTTGAACTTGGCAATAGGACTTACTGAACCATACAAACTCTACACAGCATTCACTTCCTTCTTTTCTGTTTAAAATAAACATTTTCAAATAAAATCAGATTAGCTTCAGAAATATTTAGCTTCATACAAAGGTTTGTTTTTTCTCTTCTACATAACATATATGGTCTTCACTGGTATCCCAAGACAGAATATAAATTAAGTGATATAAGGACATACTAGGAAGAAAATAATGCTGCATTCAATAGTGACTAAAGCAGAGTCCCACACCCATAGCTCTCAACCAGTTAGGGATAAATCACAGCAGAATCAAAGACAAATCCATACATAATCCAGGGCAATCAAGGACACTTTTGAAATATTACAACCATTAACTTGAGTTATTGACAGAATATAAGAATACAAACATACATTTTCTGAAGTAAAATAATCTAACTCTTATTATTGTCATTATTTATAAAGTGTACATTCGTCACTTTTTTCCAAAAATCTTCAAGTTAAGGCAGGGTTAAGATGGACAGAGCTACAATTCCATCTTAACCATTCCTTAACTTGATGATTTTTGGAAAAAAGTGACGAATGTACACTTAATAAATAATAACAATAATAAGAGTTAGATTTTTTTTACTTCAGAAAATGTATGTTTGTATTCTTATATTCTGTCAAAATTAGAGTGTTGAGACGTGCACCCTCATCAATATAAAACTAACTAAATGGGTCACATAATAAATGAAGAACTGTGACAGTGTGTTAGTGGTTGCATTTAGGTGTTTCATTTAGAAGTGGACTCTTGACTGTATAAAAGTAAGTCATTGGCTGACACTTTATTTTAGCTATTAATACATTGGCTTTAAGTCATAACTGACATTTGTTATTTAAAACCATCTTAACAGAGTAACACTTGAACTTTCTAGCAAATGACCATGTTTTTTTTTCCTGAATGGAAAGTTGCAGACGAATCATTTCTTATACAGGACCGATCATGGCACATGCTTACATCAGCCAATCATCACTTGGGATTTTTAATTCAAGTCCTGCACCAAGTTTCACTGAATCATTCTTAAAATCCAGTGCAGGTCAGATACAATGAAAACCAAAGAACACCACAAACAGGCTTAGTTTGGACCCTATGATTGCTCATAGTGGCAGAGACTGAATACTGTGCTTCATATACCAGCTCAAGCACATGAAAAAGGAGTGACGGACTGGTTGAGTGACATCAGATCATCACAAATATCACCAATCTCTGTTGAAATATGGATTAAGCAACTAAATTACTTAGTTCATTTATCATGCATCTAAGCAATGATGCTGTTAAATCATAGTGCATTTATACTTTTGCCATATCTTCATTTAACTTCTCTGTGTGTTAAGCAGCTGCATTTACTTTCCCTTCCCTTAATTTACAATGAAAATACAGACAGTATTTAAATAAATAGAAACACAACAGAGGTGTATTTGTGTGATACTCCTTAGTGATTGCTGTATCCAATAAAATTTATATGTAGTACTAGTAAGTCAAAGTCAAAGAAAACTTTGCCATTCAGAACTACACAGCAGTGTAGCTGAACGAAATTACAATGCTTCGTTCTCAATGTAGGAAATAGTTGCACATACAGACAGAGAAAAAATAATAAAATATCACAGTAGAATTTTAATAAGTAGCAATTTGTAAGTAAAGTAGGACAGCAGTGACCCACACCCATCCCAGAACAGGAGACAAGGAACAATATGAAGTTAATATTGTCAAAGTAAAACTGAAACAATAGCAGCATATCTATGAATAGACTGAATTATTGCACAGTTTGTATATTGCACTTTACAGTCATTCAGTGTGTAGCCGGGCTACCTTAGTATTGCACATCCATAAAATAAGCCCATTGATAGTCTAGTTATGTAACAGATGTCATGGTTCGTTTTTCCTAAGAGTTCAACAGTCTAATGGAGAGCAGAAAGTTAGTCTGGTGGTCTTACAATGCAAGCTTCTGTATCTCCTACCTGAGGACAAGCGAGTGTACAAACCATTGGCAGGATGTGTTGGATCGCTGGAAATCTTTTTGGCCCTGTCGATGCACCGGCATTTGTGTAGATCCTCCAGAGGTGTAAGGGAGGTGCCAATGACTCTTTCTGCTGACCTTACAACTCTCTTGAGAGCCTTCCGATCCGGATTGTTACAGCTCCCATACCAGACTGCAATGCTGTTGGTCAGGACACTTTCAATGGTGCCTCTATAAAAGGTCTGAAGTATGGAGCTTAGTAATTTTCCCTTCCTAAGTTTCCTTAGAAAGTGCAAGCATTGCTGAGCTTTTTTGACTGTGCTGGATACATGGACTGACCAGGATAAGTTCTCCATGAGATGAAGACCCAAGAACTTTGTACTCTTGACCCTTTCCACTGTCGTCCCTTTCATCACTAGAGGTTTGTGTGGTACTGGAGATCTTCTGAAATCAACAATCAACTCCTTTGTCTTGCTGACATTCAGTGCTAGATTGATAAACCACTGGTCTGGTGTGACAGCAACAATCTCTTTCCTGCAGGCCTCCTCCTCTCCATCTTTGACCAGGCCTATAACAGTGGTGTCATCCATGAATTTGACAATCCTATTCGTCTCATGTGTGGCCATGCAGTCATGTGTCAACAGAGTGAAAAGTAGATGGCTTAAGACACACTCCTGTGGTACTCCTGTGTTCAGAATGATACTTCCAGAGCTGTTGTCTCCCACACGAACATTTTGAGCCCTTTCAGTAAGGAAGCAAAGAATCCAATTGCATAAATGAGAGTCTATGCTCAGTTGAAGTAGCTTCGATATCAGATCGAAGACAATCAAGAAGATCAGTAAGCCATCCTACTTGCAAAAGGTCACCAATTCCACATACTACATCACACAGCTTTCTCATATAATTAAAGGGTTAGAGATAACATACAGGCTCAAACATATTCAACAAGTGTTAGTTCAGAATACTTCATATAGTAAGAGCTTCCCATTCACTTTAGTACTGTTTGGGAAATAAATTTAAGAT